>NC_069725.1:5000-40000 GCF_027358585.1 Pangasianodon hypophthalmus
TCTCCTGAGTTCTTAGATTTGCTTGATTATATTTGTGCATTTTCCTCCCTGGCTAATTTTTCTTTCTCCCAGAGGACCTTCATCGCAGAATATGCTTTGTTTTGACTCTGATCTGCACCGGACACTCCAAAGACACACAGCTGTGATAACAACAGCTCCCCAAAGCACACCATATCAAATTCGGCTAGTACACACTGTTTTCGTAAATACTCTGCCCTAGTCAAGGACTGTTTCAGTGTCACATTTTCCTCTTTTTTTCTAATCTCTTGCCCCCCCCACCTTCCCGTACTGTAACCACCAAAAAAGACCCCTCACGTAACTGCTCCATTGTATGATGTCATATGTGTTTGTGACTTTGTTTATTGCTTTGACTGTTCTGTTAATGTTTTTCTATCGCGGATGAGAGAGGACGTTAGCGCCTCGCATGGCTGCTTTAATGACCTCTTCTCTGCTTATAGGGGGAAGATGTGACCCGTCATTCCATTCATCTCGTTGTAGAAATACAATGACAATAAATGCTATCTATCTATCTATCTATCTATCTAAATAAATAAATAAATAAATAAATAAATAAATAAAATATATTTTTTGAAAAACCCACAACCCTAGTATTTTGGCCTTATATCTAACCCCATCACCTAATCCTAACCCGGACCTTATTTTTTAATCCCCTTTTATTTTAATTTAATAAAAGCTTAACCCTAGTTTCAAGACCTAATCCTAAACCTAACAAGAATATGCATTATTCAAATTAGGTAAACTGCAGAGGATTATGGGAGTAGGGTCTTTTAATATCTTATCTTCAATACCTCAAAAACAAAAAAAGATAGGCCCTAACAGTTTTTTAGGTTTGCAAATATTTAACTTGCCAAGTGAAACTAGCTGGTCATGACCTTAGCCAGTAGGTGTCACTATTTACTCACAATCCAACCAAAAATTTCAGCAATTTGGAGATTGCAAAGTCTTTTCGGCAGGTGATCTCCAGAGGGTCCACCCAGTAGAAGCTTGTTGGCCTGCATTGGGGTCATCCGCTGGGACTAACGGTCCCCACCCACCTCGCGGGGCAGAAAACTCTGCTAGAGTGGCTGTGTAGGAAATAAAAAAAAATAAATATATATATATATATATATATATATATAATTAATTAATTAATTAATTAATTAATTAAACAAACTAATAAAAATAATAAAAATAATAAAAATAATAAATAAATAAGTAAACCTATATTAATACTAACAAGTAATGTTAAATATTTGTCATATTTAATGCAAGAGAATAAACTAACCCCCTTTCATCAAACTGCATTTTGACAGTTTTTCGTCCAATCAGAGTGTGCCACGTCACGAGGGTTAGGGTAACCCTAACCCTAACCCTAACCCTAACCCTCCCCTTTTTATCCAATCAGAGCGCACTGTGGTGGGTAGTCCCGCCCCCCTTTCAACCAATGAGATTCTTCTTTTTTTGCAGATGTCCCGCCCTGATCCCCCTCCCTAATTTTTGTGGGTCCGTTCACGCGCATCTGAGTTCCGAGCGGGGGTCCGTTCACGCGCTTCAACCCCCTTTCTCTCTCTCACCCCCCTCACCCCCTGGTCAGGGGCCCCGTGCAAATTATCCGGCCTGCGCACGAGGTCGGATTTCAGGCGGCTAGTGTCATGCCGTTCCGGTCTTAAACTTTAGCTAATATTTAATACATCTTAGATAAATTTGGATTAAAGCTAGCTAGCAAAAATTCCCCAATTGGAAGAGTTTAGCAAAAAAAAAAAAAAAAACCCAGTGCTTAGCATCAGTTAGGTTAGTCTCGCTATTTATATTTAGCCAAGTTTTACCAACAAGCATACATTTAATGCACAATGTACAAATTATTTATTTGTTACTGCTGTGTATAAGTGATTTATTTGAAGCTAGTCAAAGTTGATGGTCGTAGTGATGAACTTTTTTTCCCCTTTTCCCCTGTATCGTGCGATTTCGGATCTTTTATTAATACTTTATTTATTTATTTTGCAACATAAACGGAATCTCTGTTATATGCAAAAAATAGATTTTAATTCGAGCATCACATTTTATTCTGTTTCCCAGCGCGATCCTCATATTCTGAAAATATATTTTAAAATTATATTTTAATTCATGTACCAGGATTCATTCATTCTGATTCTCTGCGGCCGCAGAGCACGTGTTGACTGAGCGGTCGCGACAGTCTACCCCTCCACCCTCTAAAGAGATGATATGATGCGTCAGGTGTATATGGTTGCTCGAGAACTTGTGACAGGTGTTTCGGTGGGAAAAGAACTTTAGGGTATATAAGAAACGAGACGGACTAACATTTTCCATGAAGAAATTCGGGGATCGACATGATGGCTCATGGTAAGAAAACTTGTTGAAATTATAAGGTATTTCTTTGCTCTTAAAAACATTGTTTAAATAATCACTTTATGTATTCTCAGCTTTAAAAGTTCAAGCTGAAATTCACCAGGTGCCTGAGTATCAGGGTAAGCTTTTCTATTAATTTCTCTTTTATTTTAACTCTTCTGTACTTTTTTAAATATGTTTTTCTCTTTAATAAAGTTACAGCGGAAGAACTAGAGGGTATTAGCCTCACTCAGACAGACCCAGGTACCGTATCTCTCTCTGTGTTTTTTTTTTTGTTTTTGGTCTCTGTTATTTAGTTCTGGTGAAAAAATTTTTTTTTTTTTTTTTACTACGCGTGACAGATTTTACATGGGGAATTAATCCTGATGAGTTTGCGAGAGGATCGGGAAGCGACAGTCTCGCGGACGATTTGGATTTGATTCTAACAGGGGCCTCGCCAGCGATCTCGCGAGATCGTCGCGTTCCCTCCTCTCCTCCGAGAAGCGGAAATGACGTAATAGAAATATCAACAACTCCGAGACCGGCGAGGCCGCAATTCGCGAGCGTGACACCAGTTTTAAAAGCCTGTGACGCGCCTCAGCGAGCGAAGAGACGGAGATTAGTCAGTAAGACAGCGTCTCTAGTGAAGCGATTATTTACAGGTTTGTATTATTTCAAAATTTATTATTCAAATATATATATATATATGTATATATATATATATATATATATATATATATATATATAAATATAAAGGATCATTAGACATTCTTCTTCTTCTAATCCTCTACAGATTCAGTCGAATCACCCGCGTGTTCAACCAGGGAAGGGGGTCGTGGATCTCAAAGCGTGATTAACGGTGTGTTTTATAAATGTGTGTGCGCGTGCGCGCGAGTGTGTGTGTGTGTGTGTGTGTGTGTGCGTGTGTGTGTTAATACGTTTTTTTTTTTGACACGCACCTTCTTTTTTAAAACAGAGACCGAAGCGGAGACTGAATCGGATAACGGCCCAGAACCGAATCAGGAAGCAGAGCGAAGTCGGAGAGAGCGCCAGAGTCCCACTAGACCTCTGTTTAAGCGCAGGTTTCCTCAGAGTGAGCCCAACGGTATATATATGTTGTATATTTTTGTATTTCTTCTTTATATACCTATACGTATAAGATTTTGATAGGGGTTTTTATTTTTTTCAGCCAACGTCTCTAACCAGGAAGCGAGACCTGAACGGGTCCGTCGGTTGAGAATAGCGCCACCTCTCCGTCAGCGCCGTGACAGCGGAATCTTGCGACTCGCTGAAATAACGAGCGATTTGATTCGCGACCTGATTCGTGACTACAGCGCCACGTTTTCTAACGTGTGTGAAAAAGGTTTTGTGTGAAAGGTTTGAATGCATGTCCGTGTCGAGCTATATTTTGATGTTGTGAATTCATGTTTTCGAATGTATGTTAGCATCAGGGAAATATTTCTGACATTGTGAATGCTGGGTTATAGATAGGGGGAAAATTATATAATAAAAGTGTGCAAGAAAAATAAAAAAATCATTTAACCCTGAGGTGTGACGTTTTATTTAGACCCCTCGTTAAAAGTAAAACCATACGAGATAAACCAAAAACATAACACTATAAAACACTATAAATATAAACACTATAAATATATAAACACTATAAACATTATAAATCATATAAACACTATAAAACATATAAAATAAATACATATATTAAAAAAAATATATATATATATATATATATATATAAAATACATTTCATTTAAAAAAATAAAAAAATACATATATAATTTTTAAAAAAAATGGATGAGACTTTAGAACGGGTCCTTGCCGAATTAAGGCTGAGCGTAGAAGGGTTACGGCTTATCCGCCCCTCCTTTCGCATAGACATGCGGCAGGACATATACAATAATGCCTCGATGATCCAGCAAGATCCTCTACAGGCAATAGAAAATGCAATCCTCGGTCTAAATAGGCACGATGATCCATTTCTGGAAATCGAGGCCGCTATTCGTTCTATAAGCACAGAAGAAGAGGGGGAAAGAAGGCCGCACGGTGAGGGGGTAGAAGGAGGTGTGGAGGGTGAGGGGGAGGGAATAGAGGAAGAAGTACCAGAAGGAGGGGTCGCGGGTGAAGCGGTAGAATTGGGAGAAGGAGGGGGTGGAGGGGATGGGAGCGGTGCTGATAGTGAAGAGACACAGGTAGGAGGAGGAGGAGGTGAAAGAGAAATCGAAGTCACGACGCACGAGAATTTTAATACTGTAAAAATGAGACGCGTGTTAACAATCCCTCCACCAGGGGATGAGCCTGATATCGCTACGTTTTATCAAAACGTGATCGGTCTCATTCGGGAATTGGTCGACGACGCGAGAGCCGTAGCTGGGAGGGGGGACTTGGTACAGTTAAGTGTAGAGGGTGAAAATGTAAGAGTTCACGCGTCGGTAGTCGCCGACGGCACAGGTGAAAATATTCTACCCGTTTTTGAAGATATGCTCGATCGGTTAGTACAGTCGAACACCGGGGTTGTGGCGAATGAAAGAGTGGATCTGATTGTTCAGGTGGTGCGGAACCCTAGAGGCGGGGGAAAACGTAAGTTCGAGAAAACTTTAGACTGCGAAATCATACGTAAAAAAAGACGGCACCTGTACGTTACAGAGGACCGCGGAGATCAGCTCTGCTTCGCCATCAGTCTAGCTCACGTGTGTAACGGCAGTTTCACAGATGGGCAGTGCGAGAGACAAGCTAGAGAGTGGCAGCGAGCCGTCGGTCTGGACGAGCAGACACCCGTCACCTTTAGCGACGTGCGAAAATTCGAAGACATTTTAGAACGTAAAATCGTAGTGTTTTACAGAACGTCTAACACCCTCTCGCATTTCGAAATAGATTTCCCCGACCGTTCCCAAACTTTGTTTTTGTTTTTACTGGATAACCATTATTACGGGATAAAAAACCTCAAGGGTTTTATAGGCACGCGATTCGTCTGTAATTATTGCTACAAGGGTTTTAATTGCTCCTATGTGCATTCCTGCAGGGGCTATTGTCATATTTGTAACAATGGGGAGTGTCCCATGCAAGAGTACAATCCTGTAGAATGCTCGGACTGTCTCAGAAAGTGTCGTTCCCCAGCGTGTTTCGCCCGTCACAAAGAAGGTAAGAGGAACTTTGTAACGGGTAGGTCGGTCAGTCTCTGCGAGCTCGTTAAAAAATGTGCTAGATGCGGCCTGTGTTACAACACAGGACCGAGCACCCGTGTAGGAAATGGTCATCGTTGCGCTAAACCGAAATGTAGAATCTGTGGGGAGACGTTAACGAGGGAGCTGGAAGCCGACCACAGGTGTTACATTCGCCCTCTCCCCGTGAGAGCCGACCATCCTGATTTGATTTTTTATGACTTTGAAACGTTCGCCACAGAGAACGGCGTGCACGTACCTTTTCTGGTGTATGCGAAAACATTGAAAGGCGAAGAGAAGTGGTTTTACGGTCATGGATGCGTTAAACATTTTCTTATGTATTTCAGAAATGAGCGCTACAGACGTAACGTTTTTATCGCTCACAACGCCAAAGGGTTCGACAGCTATCTGGTTTTGAAAGGTATGCTGAAAGAGGGGTTATCGCCTCGACATATTCTCATGACGGGGAGTAAAATCCTCAGTTTTGAAGATCCTCATTATGAACTAAAATTCATAGACTCTCTGTCTTTCCTACCCATGCGTCTTAGCGATTTCCCAAAAGCCTTAGGTTTCACTGATCAGACCAAGGGGTATTTTCCTCATAAATTCAGCTCGGCCGAACATCTCGAGTACGTAGGACCCTACCCACCCGCCTCCGATTATGGGGTAGAACGCATGTCGGAGCGGGAACGTCAAGATTTTCACGAATGGTACGACGCGGCTGCGCGGGGCGTTTTTAACTTTAGGAAGGAAGCTCTGCATTATTGTAAAAACGACGTGGTTATACTTTCCCAGGGTTGCATGAAATTCAGAGATCAGTTTCTCGGAGAGACGGGGGTGGACCCGTTCGATTCGATCACCATAGCGTCAGCCTGCATGAAAGTGTTTATCACAAATTATATGACTCCTAAGACGCTGGCCATACCATGCCCCTACGGTTACACCCGGGGGTGTAAAAGATTCTCGCACGCGTCCATCCAATGGCTAGAATGGATCATGGCGAAAGAAAAAATCTTTATTCAGCACGCTCTAAATAGGGGGGAAAAGCAGATCGGTCCTTTTTTTGTAGACGGTTACACCGAGATTGACGGAGAAAAGTACCACGTGCTTTTACCACGGCTGTCCGACGTGTTTCGACCCTGCAGAGACGTGCCCGTTGAGAGACGTCAGATTCGGCGAATTATGGTTGAACAGCGAGGAGAGAGTGAGGACGTTAGAGTCCGAACATGGCGTCCGCGTGACGGTGGTGAGAGAACACGAGTGGCGCGAGATGAAAAAATCTTGTGAACGTGTCAAAGAGTTTCTCCGTACGTTTAATCCTCCGGAGCCTCTGGTCCCTCGTGCTGCTCTTTACGGAGGTCGAACGAGCGCTCTTAAGCTGAGACACACAGCGGGGCCTGGGGAAAAGGTGCTCTACGTCGACGTCACCTCTCTATATCCATACGTTAACAGTGCATGCTCTTATCCCTTAGATCACCCTACTATCATATACAAAGATTTCGGAGACCCTACAAATTACTTTGGTCTCATCAGAGCCACAGTCTACCCGCCTCGTGGGCTCTTTTTCCCTGTTTTACCGTACAAAAGCAAGAGCAGTAAATTGCTCTTTCCTCTGTGTCGCACATGTGCAGAATCATGCATGCAGAGAGACCCTTGCTCGCATGACGATGACGCCCGAGCATTGACGGGTGTGTGGGTCACTGTAGAATTTAACAAAGCCTTGGAGATGGGCTACAGAGTGGCTAAAATCACGGAGGTATGGCACTTCGATAAAAGCAGCGACTCTGTGTTCACAGGGTACGTACACTCGTTTTTAAAAGGAAAGCAGGAAGCGTCCGGTTACCCGCCCGAAGCTAAGGATCCGGTCAGCAGGGAGATGTACGTCAGTGAGTATCTGGAACGTCAGGGGGTCCGATTAGACCCTGAAAAGATAGAGGCGAATCCGGCCAAGAGACAGGTAGCTAAACTCTGTCTCAATAATCTTTGGGGGAAGTTTGCTCAGAGAGACGATCTGCTCCGCACCGAGATAGTATCGGATCCTGAAAAGTTTTTCAGCTATCTGTTTTCCGGTAAATACGTGATCGATTACTTTGATGTTCTGGATGACCAGAGAGCGTTGATCAGGTGGAGATCAGGTGGAGGTGGATACACAGACACAGATAGTTTAATTTATGTGGTGAAGGAGGGGGAGACTCCTTTAGAATTGGGTAATTACCTAGGTGACCTGACCGACGAATTGGGCGGGGATAGCATACAGGAGTTTGCAGCAGCGGGGCCCAAGAGTTACGCCTATCAGACAAAGAATAAAAAAAAAGTGGTGATGCGCATCAAAGGGATCACACAGACCGTAGAATGTAGTGAGAGAGTCAACTTTGACAGTGTCAGAGATCTGGTGGAGGATTACCTAAAGATCTCCGGGGAGGGAGGGGTGCCGGGCTCTATCGAGATCCCACAGCATGGAATAACACGTGATAAAAAGGGTTTCTCATTAAAAAACTCGACATTTCAGAAAAAGTTTCGGGTTGTATACGACAAAAGACAACTCTTTCCGGACGGTACTACTCTGCCGTTCGGATATTAATCTATATATTTTTTTTTTTCGGAGGGGCAAATAAATAAATAAAATCTCGAGGTTATAGAAGAAACAGATTTCGAACACAGGTTCGTCTGTCCTTTCTCTTGTATAATAGCGGGCCCTAGTGGCTGTGGGAAAACCTGTTTTGTAAAGAGTGTACTGGAATGTTCTGAAAGTGTCATGAATGTCGTACCCGAAAACATTGTATGGGTCTACACTTCTTACCAGCCTATGTATGATGAATTGCAGAAAATGAATAAAAAGATAAAATTTGTCAAAGGGCTTCCTGATTCTTTCGAAGATGAAAACCTGTTTCCTCAGGACTTAAACCATTTGATCATTCTGGACGACGTTATCTTTCAAGCATCCGAACATCCTGAAGTGGTTAAAATTTTCACTCAGTACAGACACCACAGAAACATGAGCGTCATGATGCTGACTCAAAACGTGTTTCAGCGAGGTAAACACAACCGTACCATCAGCCTGAACAGTAATTATCTGGTATTGTTTAAAAACCCTCGGGATAAACTACAGGTGAGTGTATTAGCCCATCAGATCTTTCCTTCACAAAAGGGTTATTTCTTGGAATGTTTCGAAGATGCCACCAGAGATCCTCACGGTTATTTAATCATCGACCTCACCCCGGGGTGCCCAGACAGATACAGGTTGAGGAGCGGGCTGCTCCCTCACCAGAGCTTGACCGTGTACGTCCCAAAAACGTCATGACGACTCGTATAAAAAGGAACGCTCCCTTGCTCGCGGCTCTGTACTACGCCGCTCCCCGGAAACGTAAAGAGATTCTCGAATACTGCTCTCCCGACTTCGTCAGAACCTTGTGTGAGATCTCTTTAAACCTTCTCAAGGGTAACATCCCCTTAACACCTTCGCAATACAAAAAACTCAAAAAGTGGAGAAAAATTATCAGGCTGTTGGCTGATGAAAAAACCTGTTTAAAGAGCAAACATAGGGTTCTGAAGAAACAGACTGGAGGGTTTCTTTTACCTTTGCTCTCGACCGTCATACCTCTGATAGGGAATCTTATCGGAGGGCTCTCTAGTAGACAATAAAAAATAAAATGACTTTGAAGAAAGCTCGGAAAATGTTTCTCGTCTCACCCCGTCGGTTAAGCGGTCTGACCCGGTCTACGGTCAGAGAAACGGCCGAAGACAATTTGAACAATAAAATGAGGGAGGTGTTAAACGAGCCGGGGCTGAGTTCTTATGAAAAAATTAAAAAATACGACGCTTTGTTGCAGAGATATTTGACATTGCTGAAGCAGGATCGGCGAGACGAGCGTAGAGTCACTCTGACATTACGGGAGCGACCCGAGGATGGAGAGGGTGGGGAGGTTGACGAGGAGGAGAGGGCTCGGATCCCCGCCCGTGTGGGAGATCCGCACCCCTCCTCTTCTCCCTCTCGAACCGCACGTGCGTCAGACGGGGGCGATTTCGACCGTACGGGCGATGAAGTTTTGAAAAGCCTACCACCTCGGGGTCGCAAGAACGCAGCGTACATCGTCGAGAAATTAAAGGAGAGCGGCGGGGGATGGAATTCGAAGGGGGAATTTGTTTATAAGGGTGAGACGGCGAAAGGGTCTCATATGATCGATTTATTCAAACATCTTTCTCTCTCCTATAAGAAAAAAACACCCCCTCCCACCGGTTGGATGCAATTTCTGAATACTTTATCGGAACTGAACGTCCCATTATCTTCGGTAAATAACCCGCACGCTCGAGAACAATACCGTTCCCTGAAGGAGGGTAGCGTTACCGGTTTAAAATCACATCCTAAAAGCACCTCAGCTTCGTTATCCCCGCGATGGATCACACCCCCTGCACCTCTCACCTCTAAGAAGTTCAGGAGCAATAAACGAATCGTTCTATCCCCTCGATGGATCGAGTATTCGCGATAATAATAATAAATGTCTGAGACAATTATTTTGTCAATAAAGAGTTTAATTAATCGAATCATTATGCGTACAGTCTTTCATTTTTCACAACTTGTATTCACATGCAGATAAAGAACAGCAACCCTGCCCCACCGCAGTAATCGCTTTTATTTTTAACCCACATTTTTTCACAAAGTCATACACCATAAGATCGTTTTTTATCAAGTCCTCCTCATTGTACAAAGACAATACTTGGTCAAAAGATAAGCCTCTGGCTCGGTGGTAAAGACAATAGACGCAGTGATGACCGCATACGGTAGACATAGACTGTTGTAGCTGGGTGCTGTGGTACTTGATGTTTTCGGAGCGTTTTTCCAAAAACTGCAGGATGGTCGAAGGGTAATGCGCAAAGTCCGGGGGAAATCCGTAAGAGTCAAAAAATGTGGCTTCACCCTCCTTTTCCAGGGTTAATGCTAACCAATGCTCGCCGGGCATGTGAGCAGGGTGCGTGTTGACCACGAAGTAGGCGGGAGGTCTAAAGGAAGGATTCAGAGAGGGTAGGTGGTCGGAAGCCCACACGCCACGAAATACGTTCCTCGGAAGATGCCGCAAAAGACTCTCTAGCTGAAGATTATCCATGTTTAGTAATAATCCACCAGCACCTGTCTTTTAGAGTCAATCTCTAGAATAGAATCGTAACAAGCATAGACGATAAGAGTAGTGGTATTCGCTAAAGGCGCTCTGAATCTCATCTCCAGTCTCAAATTACCGCTCGATACGACCGACAACGCATCGTTGTCATCGGCTGGGTTGAGATTAAAAGCGAACAGGGCGTATCCTTCGTTAAATTCGCTGCGGTTAATACTCAGAGGTAAATCTTTCAGATGTCTCCCCGTAGCCATGAACATGTTGTAAAACTCCCTGACGGATTGTCTGTTGTTGAATTGGGGCTGGAAAGCCTTGGCGGGGATCTGTCTACCATCCTGACAGAGAGCCAGATATTCTACGTCGTTATGTACAAAGTTAAACGGGGATAGGTCTCTTCTCCCCGTGAACGCTTCGTGGTGCACCATACCTAAAACCACGTATTTAGGAGTGGTTCCGAGAAATAGATTCTCCTGGTTACATATCCTAGAGTTTGCTGGGATGGAATAGGTTTTCACGATGACGCGTGAGAGAGGGTAGAGAGCGTTGGCTTTCATCAGGGCCGCCGCGTGCCCTAACCGCACAGCAGGGGCTACGGTCACTTTTTTCACGAAGAGAGACGCTCCCAGCACGTTCAGTCGGAATCCCGAGTCGCGCGCCCCCATAAGACAGAAAGCATCTCCGGCGCGTGTCAGTTTGACCCTCAGGTCGACCGAGTTCAGCAAAAGTCTCTCGCAGAAAAATATGTCCCCGTGGAGTGGGCCGAGCAGGTGCACTTCTCTAGAATTAGCGCTGAATTCGGCTCTCTTGTTTAATCCTCTGTTAGGACCGTTGGCGATCGCTACAGAATCCATCGCTCCCGCAGTGTCTTTGTAAAAAAGAACGGCTGTGAATTGACTCCCGAGGGTATCCGGTGAAAAGTTGAGCAGAGTCTCGATCATGGCACGGTAGGGATGTGTGGCGCTCGATTGTGAGATTAGACGGTCCCCCAGAATGACGTCGCATTGACTGAATATCGTATTCAGAGGGTAATTGATGAGCCCTACCGCGGCCGCGTCGGCCAGGTCCGTGCCATCGGCGTTGGTGATTTTTACGCGGAGATGCAGCATGGTGTCATTCAGATCGAGATACTTTTCCCCATCTCCGGGGATGAAAAACTCGATGGGTCCCGTGTCCGTGATGGCAGACACGGGAGAGATTTCGGTGTATATTTTATCTTCGATTGAAAGCTGTGTCATTGGTGCTGAAAATAGATCCAGCTCGCGCAGCGTGCACTCGTGGGATTTCTGATGCAAGAGAGCCATGTTTTTTTTGTTTGAATTTCCCCTACGTCGGTTAAAATATATCGGAGCTCCGGGAGGGTTTCCTCTTCGAACGACCGCTTCTGCCAACTGTTTTCTTCTTCTTACCCGTCGAACGTTTATTAGAACTCGACGAGAGGCGCTCCCCCGGAGGTCGTCTCCTCACCCTTCGCGACAAAACCACGATGCCCCCTGACCCCTCTTGTTTTTTCCGATCGTCGAAGTTCGACATTTTCCCCACAACTCTACCGACCGCATCCGTAGCGATACGGGTGGCGGCCGTTTTAAGATGGGGTTTGGCAATGTCGAACCCTTTTTTCAGCAGAGGAGATACAAAACGAAACAGTTTTGAGAATATAGAGCCGATACCACGACCGTACATTACAGGAGCTCCGTAAAATCCTCCTAAATCGCCTCTGGCCTGATTTTCGTAGTAACGGACGAATCTGTGGGGGTCTTCCATCGCTAGTACCCGAGCCATTATATTTTTTAATTAGTTCTCCGACACCCTCAAACGTAGCTTCGTCCTCTCAGGCCTATACGCGAATGACGGTCGCGTTAAAGGATGGATTTTATATAGATTCATACACCGTATGTTTTCGGTCTAAAGTGAAGCGTCACGATGACCTTCCCGTAAGTGAATTCAACCTCTTGGTTCTGATCCGTTTTTATCTCAACCTTTATGTTCTCGATGTGGCGCTTGCTCGCGGGTAAATAATACGGCAGATCGAATCGTAAGGTTACCACATCCCCATACGCTCCGCGCACGTCGACCACCCTCATCAGCGGAGCATAAGCGTCGCCTATCAACTGAGGGCGAACCGCGTCGCAGTAACAGAACATGTGATAAAATCCAGCTCGTAGATCAGCTGGGTAATCGGCCAGCTTCCTGTCGAATTCTATCGATTCTCCCGGTCTCACACCCATAATGTAAGCGAGCGGCGGGTAAAACCGCACATGAGTCTGCCCACCCGCTTGGAAATCGAATTTCCTCAGATAATTGTTGTAGGACAGGTAAATATCGGAGTTGATTTTTCTAAACGAGGCCTCCATCTCCGTTTTGAACTGTCCCAAGTTAGCAAAAAAACCCGTTGGGAATTTGTGACGACGCACCTTGCTCTTCGTCTCCGGGGTTTCTGGTTTAAACTTATATTCATAGTATGCTCGTTCTTCAGGTACGGTATACCACGTGTGAGGATAGGAAATCTCCGTCAAGGTGACCTCCCATTCCCCTTCCAGATCGATATGCTGAGCCAGATCCACGCGGTAACTGGAGATTTTGTTATCTTTAAAAACATCGAGACTGGCGTTGGATGGTAGGGTGATGTAAAAACCTGCGTGTTTCTGACCGTACATGACCGAGAAATGACGAACCCTCACGGACGTCGTCCGTTTTTTATATATTTTTTAAATCGCTCTCTCTGATCCAGCTGTTGAATTTCTCGGGCCAGTTTTTCCACCGTACAAAGACCTGATTTTCGCCCCTGACCGTACGCCTCTTCAGAATCTCCTCCACGTGGTAGACTTTGCCCCCATCCGTTTTTACTTTTTGCAACTCGGCCTCATAGAAGGTGCCTTGGACCGGATCTCCGTCATAATCTTTCAGTCTGTACACCGGAGGGTCGCGAGGGAGGCGTTCGGCCACCGAAAAAAGCTCGTCTGTAAAACTCTGTTCGTATTTTTTATCAAACACCCCTCTTAATTTCGATATCCTGACAAGATCCCCCGTCTCAAAACCCATCTTCAAGCCAGCCTTCCGGAGTGGCGGCTTACCGTACAGGTTCTGAAACACTCGATCAACGTTCTCCAAGGTCACCTGAGCCGGCGCCATTTTAATGCTGCTGTGAAAACTGTTATTGTAGCTTTTCACCAAGTCCTGCAGCACGTCGAGGTATCGCAAGGTGTTGTTAGCCGTGAAATATCTCCACATTCGACCTTTTAAAGTATGATTAAATCTTTCGACCACCGAAGCTTTGAGTTCGCTGTATGTGGAAAAATGCACGATGCCATGTTTTTTCATCAAACCTTCAAAAGCTTTGTTAAAAAATTCTTTTCCGGCGTCGGTCTGTAACTTTACAGGCGTCTGGCTTTCAGAGAAAATGGATTCTAGAGCCTTTACCACCTCCGCGGATGTTTTTCTTTTGAGAGTTCTAACGTAAGCTTTCTTGGAAAATACGTCTATGACCGTTAATAAATAATTGTACCCGTCGTTATAATCCGATAAAGCCTGCATACCGCACAGGTCGGCTTGAAATTGGCTCAAGGGACGCGGGGCAAGAACTCTATTTCTAGTAAAATGTATTCTGGCCGGTTTGTGTAGAGTATAAGCATCCTGCTCCGATAAAAAATCTTTTACCCTTTCCACAGACGGTGGCTTCCCCTTTTCATCTCGCACGGTCCTTCGCAGTCTTTCTACCCCTCCGAAGCTACCGGGGTCGGCCGGATCGTAATACGCTTTTTTCATCGCACGCTTCTCAGACATGGCTGAACCGAAATGAGAGAAAAAGGCGTGGATTGAGATTCAAATTCTTTTTTATACACAGAGAGAGGCGAGATTCTTTATTCAGACTCTTGTAGTAAAGTGGGTTTATGGTTCAGCTACCCTCTAGATGGCAGTAGTAGCTAGTTGTAAGGGGATTTTCATGTTTGCAGGGAGTGAGGAGCGACTGGGTGTATGCATCAGAAAAAGCAATAATGTTGTTAGCTTGGGCTACTTATTTTCATGTCTTCAGGTATTGTTAATAAAGACATAAGATACAGAACTGGTGGCCCCGCGTTACTACAACTTTTTATTCAACTTTTTTTTATACACACAGAGAAAGTCATGATTTTTTATTCAGACTTTTTATTCAACTTTTTTTTTTTTTGTACACACAGAGAAAGGCATGATTCTTTATTCAGACTTTTTATTCAACTTTTTTTTATACACACAAACGTTATTAATGTCTTATCATAAACAAAGTTTGAACCATGATGACCATGAGTACCGCATAGTAGCTGCAAAAACACACTGAATAATTGAATATATAATAGTATAGAATAAAATATAAGAGGTAGCTGCAAAAACACACTGAATAATTGAATATATAATAGTATAGAATAAAATATAAGAGGTAGCTGCAAAAACACTGAATAATTGAATATATAATAGTATAGAATAAAATATAAGAGGTAGCAGCGAAAAAAAAACACTGAATAATTGAATATATAATAGTATAGAATAAAATCAAACACATGCGTGAAAAAACTATATACATATATGCGTCAGCAAAAAAATCAAACTACAAGCGTATATAATAGCTAGCAGCACAGCAAAAAAACACACTGAATAATCAAATATATAATAGTATAGAATAAAATATAAGAGGTAGCTGCAGAAACACACTGAATAAATGCATATATGACGGTATGGAATAAAATCAAGTTAACAGGAATAGCAGCAGTCCATGACCAGCTTTATGAAACGCTCTATTCTCTCCTCGTCAGGTTTGATTTCATCGTACATTCGGTAGATGCGGTCGTAGATCGGTCCTCCCGATCTATACCCCAGCAAAAGAATCTCTGCTGCAGGCCCGATTATGTCGCCCTCGCATGTCTTGTAAAACCCGTAGCTCTCCATATATTTCTCAAGGGCTTGGACGAACTGTGAGTCCCACAGCATCCGCATCACACCGTGAAAGGAGGTCTGATATATGTCGTCGGGTGGGTCGAGCAAGCACGTGTGTTGTCTCTGGCTAGGATGGCTGATCTGACAACCGTTGCATTTGGCTTCGGCGTACATTCTCAGAACCTTGTTGAGGCAATGAAGCACCGCTGATTCCAGACATTTGAAAAACTCGACCCTCTCCAGCCAGCATGTGAGCGGTGCGTCGGGGTCGTCGATGGTCGTCGACAATGGGTCATCCGATCCGCAGAGTGAGTTCTCATTCGAAGGAGTGTCCTGAACCTCCATCCCTGCGGGATCCTTGTTAGCGTGCTCCGTAACGACAGTCTCCTCGTGCCCCGAGACGACAGGCTCCTCAGAGCGAGGGGGTGAAAGCTGTTGCGAGAGCTCGGGGCTCGGGGGAGGTGTCGGCGGCAAAGGAACGGCGTAACTCTCCTCCGGAGATGAAGGATGGTCGGACATTCCGTCTTCTTCTTCTATAGCCCTCAGCACGATCGGGGTAGGCCTTATTCTCTTGAGCCTGCGTTCACAGCGGTCTTCCATATTTCTCTCTCTCTCTCTCTTTTGCTCTTCTCCTCTCTCGGACGAGTCTGCTTTTATACCATAAAACGAAGTAGAGCACGAGCCCCCCCCCCCCCCCCATCTGCAATACGATCCGTGTTGAGGGTAAGTGTGCACATGTGTTCAACAATGGCTCATTTTTTCATCGCTCAGGGCATCATTCCACTCACGACAGCTGCGAAAGAGCGAAGTAATTTTATAGTCAATCTCCCCCATCTTTTCCCTCCACGTTACAAACGGCATGTCCAACACGGTATGAAAAACACCACAGTCCGAGCTGAAAAGATCCAGGACAAAGTACTCTCTGGGTTTCTTACATACCCCTTCTCTCTCCATGTTCTCCACACAGCGACTGGCCCTGTAGAACCAGCGAGCTGTACCTGAGGCTCTAGTCATCCAAACAGCCATAAACTTGACTTTTCGCTCTGAAACCTCCGCGGTGCTGGGAAAAGTCTCCGGGAGAGAGGCCCTCCCGTTCCCTCTCCATTTTCCTTCATCCTTGTCAAAATTCTCAAGGACAACCTTCTTTAACACACCCCAGTCGTTAGAGGATAACGAGGCTAGACACGTCGAGACCCCCGGTCTCTCTCCACACTCCACACTGATAAAGCTGCAATTCCCCGGTTTCGTATCTAAACACATAGCCCCATTGTCCACCCTGTCCGCAGAAATCCAGAGGCCATTCCTCGCACAACGGACCCACTGGTGGTGCTTGAGTGCGGCGAAGATACGCGCTGGTTTTCCACGGGCCGTCTTTGTCAGAATCTTGAAAAATTGAAATAATAGTCTCGCTGATAATAGAACACCCGTGATGAGCCATTAATCCTCTTTTTGCATATAACAGAGATAGCGTTTATGTTGCAAAAATAAATAAATAAAGTATTAATAAAAGATCCGAAATCGCACGATACAGGGGAAAAGGGAAAAAAGTTTAAGACCGGAACGGCATGACACTAGCCGCCTGAAATCCGACCTCGTGCGCAGGCCGGATAATTTGCACGGGGCCCCTGACCAGGAGGTGAGGGGGTGAGAGAGAGAAAGGGGGTTGAAGCGCGTGAACGGACCCCCGCTCGGAACTCAGATGCGTGTGAACGGACCCACAAAAATTAGGGAGGGGGATCGGGGCGGGACATCTGCAAAAAAAGAAGAATCTCATTGGTTGAAAGGGGGGCGGGACTACCCACCACAGTGCGCTCTGATTGGATAAAAAGGGGAGGGACCTCGTGACGTGGCACACTCTGATTGGACGAAAAACTGTCAAAATGCAGTTTGATGAAAGGGGGTTAGTTTATTCTCTCTAATGCATGGTTACTTTACTATAAGTAACATTTTATTAGGAAAAGCATCTCCAAACAAGCATGCTAGGGACACAAATAATTAACAAAAAAATTTTAATAAATAAACAAATATACATAAATACTTAATTAAATTAATTAGTTAACCCTTAACCCCGGGTAGGTGAGCGGAAATATGTCCATACAGACATAGGGGGTTGACCTGCTCAGTCTAGTGGCTCGCCCTCACTCTGCTCTCCCTCCCATAACACCTGAAACTAATCAAAATCCAGCCGAAAGTCAACAGTGGCAATTGAAAAGCCCAGTAGCTACCAGAGCTATAGCAGTGCTTAACAGGCGCCGGCCCGTGCACTTCCCTTGGCTCCCTATACAACCACGCAGTTTTTGGACTGTGTTGGGTTCACTTTAAATTCAACAAACCTAACCCTACCCCTACCCCCTAACCCTAACCCCCTAACCCTAATCCTAATCTCAACCCATTCTGGAACACAAATTTAAACATCTATGCCCTCTGCACGCAAGTGAAATTAGCCGGTCATGATCAGAATGAATGATTAGCCAGTAGGGGTCACTATTTACTCACCATAATGATGTAGAGCATGCCATGTAATAATCTGGACTGGCAATCCATTGAAAAAACACAGCGCTGCCTTCTGGGCAGCGTGATCTCCTGATCTTGTAATTAATTCATGCTTTCGTTACCTCTAGGTTGGATTATTGTAATGCCTTACTGTCTGGATGTTCCAGTAGATGCATAAACAAGCTCCAGTTAGTCCAGAATGCAGCAGCGAGAGTCCTTACTAGAATCAGAAGATAT
The DNA here is from genome assembly GCF_027358585.1 of Pangasianodon hypophthalmus. NCBI lineage: Eukaryota > Metazoa > Chordata > Actinopteri > Siluriformes > Pangasiidae > Pangasianodon > Pangasianodon hypophthalmus. Next base: position 23,263 of record NC_069725.1, read on the forward strand.
GACCACATCACCCCTATCTTATCCACACTGCATTGGCTCCCAATCAAATTTCGTATTGATTATAAAATACTACTATTGACCTATAAAGCACTAAATGGTCTCGCGCCACAGTACCTGAGCGAACTTTTGGTCTTTTATGATCCACCACGCCTACTTAGATCAAAAGGTGTAGGCTATTTGTTGGTACCTCGAATAGTGCGTACCACAGCTGGGGGTAGAGCTTTCTCTTACAAAGCCCCACAGTTATGGAACAGCCTTCCACTTAGTGTTCGGGGCTCAGTCTTAGGGTTTAAGTCTCGGCTGAAAACATATTTGTTTAGTCAGGCCTTTAGTGAATAGTTTTTTCTTAGGTACAGGGGCAGGTCTGGAGGGTTTCACAGGCATAGAGTGTTGTGGTGAACTGGGATGTTTGGATGCTGTCGCCCCCCCACTCTCACACGTTCACTCAGGTTTGTCAACGGTGGAGTGGATGGAGCTTTATGTCCCAGGACTCCCTCATGTCTGTGTTAGCTTCTGGCTCTCCCTTTTAGTTATGCTGTCATAGCTAGTTTTGCCGGAGTCCCTGCTTGCCCTCTGCATGCAAAGTATATTGTCCTTAACCAATAGAGGACAAAAGCTTACCTAACAATCTTTCCCTCTCTCTCCATCTCTCTCTCTCTCTCTCACTTTCTGTCGAGCTACACATGCTACTTCTGAGATGCCAGTGATCCTGACCCCTTCTGCTCCTCCTCACTGCCTGACCCATCCTGATGCCCTACTTCTGGTTGGAGTTCTCATTGGTTGAGTTCACTCGCTGCTGCTTTGGGTGGCCCCATATGGACGGCCTGAAGAACCATTTGGTTTGCTGGGAATGGTGCCACCTGGGGGCTATGGAGATGGCTTGGGGATCACATATGGGGAGCTGTACTGTAATGGCTCGGGACTGCGTAGTGGCTTTGGGGCTGCAGTTGCCACGAGCACCTTCATACTCAGGACTCCATCAGTGGACAATGGATAGATTATAACCAACCGGATTTCCTGCAAAAACTGTGATGAATTTATTGGTTGCACAATTGCACTATTTGTCCATAAAGTACACAATAATAGAAGGGTTTTATTTATAATTGCACTATCCGTTGCACCCACATGAGGATGGGTTCCCTTTTGAGCCTGGTTCCTCTCAAGGTGTCTTCCTCATATCATCTCAGGGAGTTTTTCCCTTGCCACCGTCGCCTCTGGCTTGCTCATTAGGGATAAATTCATAGGGATAAATTCACATATTTACAATATTTTTTTTAATGAATCCATTTATTTCTGTAAATCTGCTTTGTGACAATGTCCATTGTTAAAAGTGCTATACAATTAGAACTGAATTGAATTGAATCCCCAAGGGGTTCACCCAGTAGAAGCTTGTTGGCCTGCATCGGAGTCATCCACTGGGATGCACAGACTCCACCCACCCATGTAATGTTTGATATTTAAAAGTTGACATGTTTAAAGCATTGTTGTGCCATTGGAGGGCAAGTGCAGTAAAATATAACCTTGTTTGAGTTTTTATGCAGGAAAGCAAATCCAGGACCGAACAAATATGCTAGGGACACAAATAACTAGCTAAATAAATAATTTAATAATTTAATAGACAAACACAAGCTAATTGGATATGGGACACAATCCGAGGACTGATCTACCTGAGGCTGGCTGCCTCAGACGAGGGTGTACAGTGTTTGAAGGCTGAAACACCTGACAACTCTGAGGTACACTGCTGATGATGTGTCCTGAAATTAATTAAACAAGGCTTAATATTTTAACTCTGAGAATTAGCCTAACACAAATAATTAGCTACATAAATATTAGGTTAAATATTAAAAAATAAAATTTAACCTAATATTAAACTAAGCATCTACCACAACAAAAGAGAAAACGTTATCCAAAACAGAACAATTCCAAATACCTAAAAACCATTAGAAATTTAGCCAAACCATTATATAATGTAGGATAGGATGAGGTCTACAACACTTAAACATTTACATCAGCTCCAAACCTACTAGCTTAAATTGGATTTGTTAAATTAGCAAACCCCAAGTGGGGGTTTGCCACAGGAACAACGGCAGTGCTTAAAAAGTGCCGGCCCGTGCACTTTTCTTGGTTCCCTATTCAACCATGCAATGGATTATGGTGGGGGAATCATTGTACTCTCACCAGTATCTAACCCTAACCCTAGCTATAGCAGTGCTTAACAGGTGCTGGCCCTTGCACTTTCCTTGGCTCCATATACATCCATGCAGTTTTCATACTTTGATTAGGGGGGGTCATTGTAAAATTAAAACCCTAACCCCTTAACCCTAAGCCCACAATATGGCATGAATCCTCTCTAGACATACAGCAGGAAGAGCCAACATTGGAGGAACAAAAAGTTGTTTTCCACACTCAGTCAATGGTCTACTGGAACCGTAACACTACAATGGTCATCTCAGGAGCTAGGTCTAGCATATGAAGCATACAAGAGAGAATCAAGGTCTTCCATTGTTGCATACAAAATATACACAGATCTGTGCTTTAAGGTCCACATTCCATGTAGATCCTTAGATGCATTGTAAAAATGGCAGACAAGGGCTAAAAAATATAAATGACTATACTGTAAATTAGTATCACAATTTTTAAAAATGTAACATTCCCATATATTTTTTTGATGGGATTGTTTTGTCTACAGGATGAAATCTGAAGCGTACAGGGCTATAATTATCTGCTTTCAGCCAAATGCTTCAAAACTCATCGGATGGCACTTCATACTGCAGATGAACAATGACCCAAAGCATACTTCAAAAGCAACCCAAGATATTTTTTCTGCAACAGCCAAATCAATCATCTGACATGAATCCAACTGAGCTGCATTTCCTTTGCCGAAGACAAAACGCCAAAAGAACAAGCAGGAACTGAAGACAGCAAAGGCATGGCAGGTCATCACCAAGGAAGAAACCCAACATCTGGTGAGGTCTATGGGTTCCAGACTTCAGGCAGTCATTGACTGCAAAGGATTAGCAACCAAGTATTAAAAAGGCCATTTAGTCTATGATTATAATAGTTTATCCAATTACTTTTGGTACCTTAAAAGGTACCATGTATAAAAATTGCTGTAATTCCTACACTGGTAACATAATTTGGATCAAATTAAAGCTGAAAGTCTTCACTTTGAGCTCATATTTAATATTTAATTTCAGCTCCAATATATTGTGGTAGATAGCTCAAATAACAATCATTTTGAAAAAGTCCAAATATTTTGGAGCTGGCTGTATTTAAATTAGGGTCTACATATTGGAATTGGTTTATTATCCATGACACCGAACCCACCTCCATGTCATCCTCAGTCACAAGCCTCTCAAGCAGCCTATCGTTGTCTGTGGTACCAAATCATCTGGTGACCTTTGACATAAAGGTTGGTTCCAGTTCCACAGCGGAGATTAGATCAGCTGCAGAAATGTTTTCCTTTGATCTTTCAGTTGTAACACGGCTAACATGACAGGAGATTTAGGATCCATGCAAGCACTATATAGCTCAGAACATAATCAGGAAACAGGCAGAAATCAGCAAACAAGAATCAGGACAACGCAGTAAGAATAAATCCAAATCGAAAGTCAGGAAAACATAGTTGATCTATCCATAAAACCTAATGAGATGGCTCAGACTCTGGCGATATCTTCAAGAATTCACAATGACTGTGTAAATAATAACTTCTTAAATGGAACATGAGATAAGCTGCAGGCGCGTGTGTGTGAGTGAGTGAGTGAGAGGGAGAGGGAGAGGGAGAGAGAAATATATTTGTATAAAACCAGTTAGAATTTGCAGATGTGTGACTACCAATTTGGACATGCTGATTGAAGTTCCTGACTTCCAGGCAAACATACCAAGGTTGCAACTTTGCAAGATATTTCACACCGGAAACTATTTCTAAAAAATTTAATTAATTATTATTATTATTATTATTATTATTATTATTATTATTAATAATAATAATAATAATAATAATTATAATAATAATGAAGTGGGGGAGGGGTGTCTTCAAAAGAGCTTTCTGATGATTAAGGGCTCCTCCTTCCTATACCTTTCTACTTCGAACTTTTCTCGAATGGATAATACTCTGTTTTATGCTTTTGTAATGGTTCCCCCAAAAGACAAAACAATATTAGGGTATATGATGTAACTTTTTTAGTGGTCTACCAGATATGCTGAAGTTCTGAGAGAAAACACAACTAAGAAATGTGATTTACTGATTAAGGATCTGTTGCCAGTGATAAAGAAAGTCTAATATTTTTGACAAAAACTAAGCAGTATCCTAAGTACATGCTAAATTAATATAGTTCTTAATAGTTATATCTCCACAGACAAAATTTTGTAATGATGATTTATTAATTTTTGAATTAAAAAAACATTACACTTTGTTTAAAATTGCAATGGTTGACAGAGCTGTAAATCAGTGTAGATAACATTGTGAAGTTTCATGGAAGAGTAGTGTAAACTGTTTTACACTCACATTCTACATTACAATAATTTACATGCTACATCATATCATTTTCCTGATTACATTATGATACACAATATATCATGTCTGCAAAATCAACCATCTTATTCATCTTTTTTTGAGTTGCTGGGAGACTGAAGTTCAGTGCGCTCATCTAATAAAGATGCAGAATTTTTAACCTGTGAAAGATAAACTGAGTTCAGCTTCATCTGAGCTTCCGTTTCTCTCAGAGCTTTGATTTGTATGGAAAATAGGATGTAGAGGAGTGCCCCAGACACCATAACACCAACACACATCGCTCCCAGAAATGCCACAGTGGAAAATAAGAAGATTCCAGCGCACAGGAAGACGGGAAGAAGAGCGATGAATAACAGACCAGCCATTAGCAGTTGAATGGCCTTCAGCTGCAGGGCTTCACCATGAATTATACCTTTTTTCATAACTTCACAGGCTTCATCTGTTACATCAACCTGCTCACTTAGTGTTGCTGCTGAGAAAAGAGCAGCCCATTAGAAGCCTGTTAGAAAAATCTTGTTGAGATCATTTTAATATAGTAAAGTAGGAAACTGTATGATCTAAAGCTCTTTTATTTACACATTTACAGAATTAAATTCAAAATTTTACAATGATGAAAAATTTACAATGTTTTGTCAACCATTAATTAAGCTGTTGCAAAAAAGTTGACTTTTAATTTAAAGTAGTTGTTCATAATCTCTAGGGATTTAAGGAAATACATAATTGCAAGCAGAAAACACCATGTAACTGTGCCCCAGTTTTTCTGTGCACCCTTAACTCTCAGCTATGACACTATCTGATGGAATTAATTGAGTTGTATAAGGAGTGCCAAATGTTGGCATCAATGAGTATGACATATCAGCTCATAAAATTTAACTAATTCTGAGCCAGTAGCTCTGACCTGGACCAAAATAAGTCAGGATTTCCAGGAACAACAACAGCATTGTGTTATACAATATTTTTCTCTACTGATTCAATAATTCTACTTCTTTAATTTTGGACAAAGGGTTTCAAAATGAACTTTAAATCTTTCTTTATGGAGGGACACAAGGTAAACATAAGATGTGTACAGCAGGGTCAAAATACAGCAAATCATTCATCTTCAGTTAGTGCTTTATCCTCATTTGGCTGGCAGTGGACCAGGAGCCTATCCTAGGGTCAGGGTTAGGTTAACACGTGGTGTGGTGAGTAGGAAATACACCATGGATGGGATGCCAGTTCATCACAGGGCACCATTCACACACATTTACACATACACATTCACACACTCATTCACAATCTATTTACTGGCATGTTTTCAGCAGGAAACCTGTAGCTGTACAGCCTATGGCAATATTGCTAAGCATAATAAATTTTCTACTCCAATCTGCAGAGGTGTTTTACCTCCAGTGGACAATAAGTATAAAAAAAAGTGGTCGCTATTAAACCCAAAACTGACATTAACAACATTTCCAAAATGGTGCTTATGAATCATAAAACTGTCCTACCTGTTTCAGTTGTGCTTCTATCCAAATACTGCAGGTTGAGTTCAACACTGAGAGACTCGTGGTCAGAATAAGGGAATGGTTTTTCTGGCATTAAGCCTTTAGTGGTGCACATGGAAACACACTTAATGTTCACACTGCCAGACCCCTAAACAAAGTAAGAGTAAAGTGTTCTCATCCAGTACTTGCTATAAATACACTTATATACACACACCCATAAATATACACTATAAGGTCAAAAGTATGTGGACACCTAAGCGTGGCTGTGGGGATTTGTGTTCATTCAGCTACAAGAGCATTAGTGAGGTCAGGCGCTGATGTTGGGATGTCGAGGAGGTCTGGGGTTCAGTCGGTGTTCCAGTTCATCCCAAAGGTGTTCAGTGGGGTTGAGGTCAGGGCTCTGTGCAGGACACTCGAGTTCTTCCACTCCAACCTTCACACACCATGTCTTCATGGAGCTCGCTTTGTGCACAGGGGCATTGTCATGCTGGAACAGGTTTGAGTCTCTTAGTTCCAGTGAAGGGAAACTGTAATGCTACAGCATACACAGTTTGGAGAAGAACCACGTATGGGTCTTATGATCAGGGACGCACATACCTTTCCCCATATAGTGTATATGTATATAGTGTGTGTGTGTGTGTCAAGTCATGTGGCTTTTATTGTCATTTCAACCATATACAGCTAGCTAGTACACAGTAAAACAAAACAACGTTCCTCCAGGACCAAGGTGCTACATTAAACAACACATAAAGTGCACAGTGCAAACATGTGCAGACGGCACAAGACACTACAAAACTACCAAAACAAGACAATGGGCACAGTAAGTTACAGTGCAGCACCGACTAGTACACGGTTCTGGTATAAAGTGAATCAGATGACAGTGGTGCAAGAGAGTAACAGTATAAGTTGCTGTAAATGTAAACATAAGGAGTAGCAGCCGGGTAGAGAGTATAAAGATAATATACAGTATATAATAAATATTTGTAGCAGCAGAAATTGAATACGGAGATGTCTGTGTGTGTGTGTGTGTGTGCGTGTCAGTGTTTCCGTTAGTCAGTGTTTGATAAAAACGCTGCGTGACTGGCAAATTAAGATCCTGCTAGACACAGTGTCGGGTAAAAATATTCATTTAAAGAACATATAAATTTCAAGAAAATATCTTTTCTACATCTCCATTTATTCAATAATGCGTGTCTCTTTAAATCAATCCTGACAATATGCTGAAGGGAAAAAAGTCACTGATTAAATGTAGCTATTTCAGTATGCGGCCACTGAGAGTTTAGAATCACCTGCCGCTAGCCTCTAATTCACATAATCTGAGCGCTTTTGAATACCAAATTTCTTGTGGAAATGTTCATATGAATGATTTTTAATAAATCTGTTCATATCCAGCTTGATAAATAAGGCCCATTGTGTGTATATGTAGTTTCACCTTGATGAGTATGTAGTCAATCCTGATACCTTTCTCAAAAGGAATGAGATCTTCCTTTTTGATGAATTGATTATCTGCTATTAGAGTGTGTCCATCTTCACAGCCCTGACATCACAGAACACATCAGTTATATCAAATTATAAACATTTACACTGTGTATTTGTACTCACTGCTCCTTACAAGTTTTCTCAGTGGACAATGGCTACTTTTTTAAACAACATACTAACAGCTTAGAAATCACAAGGGAAATTGAAACCAGCCTATTACTATATTTTTAGAAAATGTTTAGCAAGTAACTGCGCACACACACACACACACACACACACGCACACACACATACTTTAACTAAAAGCGAGGTTTGGTGTTTAATTAAAAGTTACATGCAAGTGAAAAGCAGAAAATTATAGTAAGCACAGGAACATGTTGATTATAGGGAACTTTATCATTAACTAATCATTAACTTTCAATTACACTAGAGGTTTTCAGTAAACGATCAGCGTTATAATTTATTTATAGTGTAACACATTAGTATCAGGTCAAATGCTATTTTTATGAGTAAATTAAATATCCATCCTGACTGTTGAATCATTTCTTTACTATGAATAATAATGATGATGAAAAAGATTTTGTGATAGGATAAAACATTTGTTCATAACAAAATGTAAATAATTATCACCAGTCACTGTGTGTGTGTGTAAGTGTGTGTGTAAAACAATGTCTGAGTGTGTGTGCATAACAGTGTGAGTGACTCACATGGAACATGTGTGCGTGTATATAACAGTCTCTGAGTGTTGTGTAAGCTCGGAGGAGTCGATTCCCCAAATCCTCTGGGTGCATGTTCAAATCCCCACCCAACACCAGCACATCCGCCTCGCTCCACGTGTGACTGCAGGAAACACAAACACACTTTTCAAACACATATTTTATTTTACTTGCACACATATACACTGTCTGTCATAACCAACTTGTATTTTTTTTCATATGTTTTCTTTATCAACCTGCAATAACTAAACAGACTAGGAAGTTTATTTCAACATCATGTGCAAATATTAGAGCAGTAATCAGGGTATGGTACACCACAGTGTGTGGAGCTGCTTGACCCCTTGACAGGTATACTGTATGTATGTTTATGTGTGTGTATGTGTTGCACTTTCCACTGTTTACATTTTTATTATTTTAATGTATCAATTTACAGTCATAACAGCATAAGCAGTGTTTAACTAGTGTGTAACTTCTGACAATAAAACCCAGTAAAATATATATTACAAATAAACAATTAAACTATAGACTTATAAGAGGTACTAGAAATGTCCTGAAACTCATCCAGCATGTATTTTTACAGACAAATATATCACTGTAAAAATTAACGTTAATGTTAAATGTAAATTTAAACATAAATGGTAGAATTCATAACTATTTAAATAGCCTTACTTTGCCTAAACATCTATAAAATTATTTTTGTTATCTCCATATTAGTTAAATATATACAGCATATGATATTAAATTATTATTAAATTAATTGATTGAGGAGGATTTGAGTTTTACCGGATAAACTGCAGCAGCTCCCATGATTGCAGAATCCTGTGAGCCAGATATTCATCTTCAGCTCTAGAATATTCTGCATGTAACTGAGAGCCAAAATAATTAATTATACATTTATTCACGAATAAACATATGAACTGCCTTGCTTGTAACATTAAATATTGGGCTATGTGGAGCTGCAGTCTGTTCACAACACATCAGAATGGAATTACAGTAGTATAGTGGGATTACTGTAGTACAGTGGGATTTCAGTAGGACTGTGGGATTACATCAGGACAGTGGGATTACATTACAACAGTGGGATAACAGTACTATATCAGGATTACAGTATAGTGGGATTGCATTAAGACAGTGGGATTAGAGTACAGTGGGTTTACAGTAGGCCAGTCAGATTACAATATAGTGGGATTACATTCAGACAGTGGGATTAGAATACAGTAGGATTACAGTAGGACAGTGGGATTACAGTAGGACAGTGGGATTACAGTAGGACAGTGGGACAGTGGGATTACATAAAGACAGTGGAATTACAGTAGAGTGGGATTACAGTAGAGCAGTGGGAGTACAGTAGAATATAGTATGGTGGAATTACAATAGTATAGTTGGATTACAGTATAGTGGAATTACATTAGGACAGACGGATTACAGTAGTGGAATGGTGCAGAGTTTTATTTTTCAGCTGCAAAAAAAATTCTGACTTACATGTGTGACATAAACATTCACCCTCAGGCCAGTCACATTCAGAACCACCAATCCCACTGCTTTCCCTCCGAACCAGTCACCATGACGCACCTCTCACACACACACGCACACACACACACACACACACACACACTTAACTATGTGCTGAGGAGAAAAAAATGATTCAAACTTCAGCAGTCCTGAACTGTACGTATGATCAAGTATTTTTTTTATCAGTACAGATGTCATTCATCCATCTTTCGCTGGAAACTTATCATAGAGTCTGCACCACTTCTGAATGATAATGAACCATGAATGTTATCCAGGGTTAATAAAACCACAGTTACCATTTAATTTCACCCCTCTTAATCACAAGCGGCTAACCAGAAAGGTCTTTAGGGATGACCACTCCAATGGGATGGGTGCTGTTAACCTTGTAGAAGCTGGAGAAATTTCATGGGGGACACCCAGGTAGCAGCAGCACAGACTTCATGGAGCAGTACACCTCTAAATATTGTCCCTGAGCAGGGACTAGTCTCTGCGTAGACAAGAGACCTCCCCTTTTCCTTCCTCTGTGATGGACAAACAGCTGTACTGAGGATCAGTTGAGAACTGAGAAACACAATCTGTTCTAATTACCGTACAGTGTGTCCTGTACTCAGCCAGGTAAGCTCTGCCAGCTCACCAGAGCATCTCCACAGCACGTAACTCCCCACTTGCAAAAAGGCAGTTTTCAGAGATGGTCATTTCAGTTTGACAGCCTGCTTAGGGTTGTACGAAGGGTCATTAAGGGACACATGGTAAAGTCTCATAACTGGTAAACACTTGAAGGCTAGATGTTCTCAAGTTCTGATTTCATTTGAGCTACTGTATGTCTGCTGTTCAGTCATTTACTCACCTACAAAATCACTAGACTGCTTTCTGGCCTTCTGTGCATTTACCACTTATGAATTGTTTAGGCTGCAGGCCTTCAGTCAGATTCGACTCAGGAGTTCATGTTGTGTATCATGTGTACAAGGCAAGAACAACAAAGGGACAGGTGGCTGTATGACCACGGTATTGATCGCAGATATGTGACTTTGTTGTGGGGCTCAACATACACATGTAAAAAGGTGTGTAGGCGACTCTGGTGATTAGAGGGAGTGAAATCACAGCATATCAGAAACCACGTCAGCAAGTCTGCTGAAGACACTAAACAACCCCACATAGCTGACTGAGGAGACGTCACTGTGGGAGGATTTACACACATTTAGTTTGCCGTGCTAAACTAGAGCCTATAAGCTTCCATTACTTGTTAGCTACATTAGGTTATATCTAAAAAAAAAAAAAAGGAAAAAAAAGAAAATTTTACAGACCAAACATATTTTGGCTAAGCTATATTTGGAATGAAGAAGACAAAGTGGACTAATATTTTTTTAACTAAACTGTTCCTTTAGTACTCAGAGTGCAGCACAGTCCACAGTCCCTGTGTCTTCTTTAACGCTTTCGCTGTTACAGTCAGAATAAACAGCTTCACTTCACTGTGTTTTCTCTTCTTGCAAAATGTGAATAATCACTTCGGTCCTTGATCATTGTGCAACATTACTACACGTATAGAATATATATCATGGAATTATGGAGATTCCTCCTCCATCGCTATGGTGACAGCTATGTTGTGCAGTGCAGTGTTGATTCTCACCATGTATGGTTGTCCATTGAGAGAGTACTGATGGAGCAGAGCATCCTGGATTGTGTGTTTAGAGAATACAGCAAGTCCACTTCCCACCATCCCACTTAACAAAACACATACAACACAGAACATGTGCACGCACACACACACACACACACACACACAAAGAATTTTATGTGAAACATAATACATGAATTGTGCTGATGTTGGCAACAGAAATCATAGTTAGATTTGTTATATTTCACAAATATCAACAAAGCATTTTTTGGTAAAGTGCTGTGTTTTTATCTTGAGTGCACTAGTAAGCACAAGACACACTGAGACAAGGAGTCAAACATAATTATCCTCCTGAAATAAATAACCTCTTGAAGCTGTGTGTGTGTGTGTGTGTGAGTATGTGTATCACTCTCACCTCCTGAAGCTGTGTGTGTGTGTGTGTGTGTGTGTGAGTGTGTGTGTGTGTCACACTCACCTCCTGAAGCAGTGTGTCTATGTGTGTGAGTGTGTGTATCGCTCACACCTCCTGAAGCTGTGTGTGTGTGTGTGTGTGTGTGTGTATGTGAGTATGTGTATCACTCTCACCTCCTGAAGCTGTGTGTGTGTGTGTGTGTGTGTGTGTGTGAGTATGTGTATCACTCTCACCTCCTGAAGCTGTGTGTGTGTGTGTGTGTGAGTATGTGTATCACTCTCACCTCCTGAAGTAGTATGTGTTAGGGTGAGACTTGCTCAGCTTCCCCTTCAGGAAGAGAAAATCTCTCTCACTCCAAACCTGCACCCACACACACACACACACACACACAAACAGAGAGAAATTGCAAAGCGTAAACTTCTCTGTCCTGAAGATGTCGGAAACCTTAAAGTTACAGCTTTACCTCTGACTGCTACAAAATGCTGACACTGGAGACTCCTTCCATAAATGTTACATAAACAACCTAACCCTAACCCTAACCCTTACAGAAAACGTCACCATATTAATACTTACACGTTTTTAATCCATTTATATTTATGTGGAGCATCCACTGTACAAGTCCCTGTGAATGAGCTGTTACTATAGAAACGATAACATATTAGAACGAGTGCATTAATATAAACCCGTGATTTGCAGCTGCACTACTGTCAGAGCTGCCGTTATAGAAAATTAATCTACACATTCTGACCAATCACAATCCAGAATTCAACAGCGCCTTGATGTTTTATTTTATTCTATACTTGTGTATATTTTACACTGATTTTTGTGCTCAAGTATTATTTATCCTTGGGCTTTCTATTTTTATTATTTTTATTTTTTATTATATGTTATAAAAATCTTCTTTTTCTTCTTCTTCTTCTTATTATAGTATGTAACACAATTCTCCTGTTAGACTGCCAAACCTGTGTGTGTGTGTGTGTGTGTGTGTGTGTGTGTGAGAGATGAACACACTTCCTGCAGTAAAGCGATGTCATGATTTTCTCTCTGCAGAAGATCGGCGATCATCTCATAACGCTCAGAACAGTGACGACTGAAGAACCGGAGTCCCCTAAACACACATACATACATACACACACACACACACACACACACACACACACAGATTTCTTTAGTTGAATGAGTCACATGATGATGCTTTCAAAAGAAAATTCTGCAAACTGACAGAAAAACACACACACTCACACACACACACACTCACCAGCAGTTCAGGGAGAAAACACGCAGTTTGACAGGAAGCTCGGTTGCCATGGTGTTGATAGAGGCTTGGTGTTCACACTTCAGAACTCAGAACTACTGACTGCAAACTTCAGCACAGAGCAGCTTATAGTACTGCTAAGCCACGCCCCCTTACCCACACTCCAGAGACATACACACTGCAGACACACGCACATGCACGCGCACACACACAAACACACACACACACACACATACATATTAAAGGGGCAGTATAGTAAAAGTGGGCATTTTTTATAGTCACAGACTTTTTATACTGTACATAAATAATATATTTGCATATTATTTGCATATTTTACTAGCACAGACTAACGCAGTGGCTCATAATCAGTGGATTTTGGTTTTACAGGACGACATAAATATCACCATAGTCTCAAACTACATGAAGTCCAGACGCCTATCACACGTGGCTTATTCTATAGGCTAGTATCACACTGTCTGCACTTATATTCTGCCTTTATCTGGGCAAATGCAGAGTATTTTTAAATTAGCGCAATTTAAAACAAAACCCTGTCTGCTCCTCCTCCCCGAGTGCGAGTCAGCGTGATTCCAGTGGGCCTCTATTAGTTCTTGTTTATTGCAGTTCCCATGTTTGACCACTAGGTGCAATAATAGCACTATGGAGCTAAATGAGGCAGTGAGCGCACTACACCACGATTGTACAACTTTTAGAAAAGCAGCAAATCAACCAAATTTATATCAATATGTCAAATAAACAAAGAAATGTTTTTAAAATTAATGGTCACTCAAAAGGAGTAATTAGCATTTAAATGGAATTTAAAATGTATGGTAATGTAATGTCACAGCAATGCCACACACACACACACACACACACAAACAGATACTGCTGTGTGTGTTTTAGCCCTTTACACCTCTAAAACTCAGAAATATACACATCACTGACCTGGAGATCAGAGATCAACACACACACACACACACACACACACACGTATACAGGTATCAGAGTATGTAAACAGGATATTGATGAGGTATCAGTGTGTTTGTGTTAGTTAGTTAGTTTGTGGGTTTCACAAACACACTGAGACCACATCAATACAAACCTACATCAACCCCCCCAACACACACATGAACACATAGTGTTGTAACAACTCCCCATTATTACAAAATGAATTTTGAAACTCTTTTGCTGAACTCACTGATCTGTTTTCACTAAAGATCAGTTTGAGTTCAGTAATGCTTTAATAAACACTGTCGAAAAGCAGCTTTACAGAAATCTAGATGTACATTTAGAGTTCAGCCATCTCACACACACACACACACACACACACACACACATACACACACACACAAACAAACAAACAAAACCACTGAACACCAACATACACACACTTCATGCAAGCAGCCTGTTGTTGTTGTTGTTCATATTCTTTTTGAGTTTTGTTTAGCCAAGTCTGGACTCAAAATTGTTGAGTTAAAAACAACAACAACAACAACAATAATAATAATTATATTATTATCATTATTATTATTATTATTATTATTATTATTATTATTGTTATTATTATTATTATTATTGGCATAGAAATATCTATAAAACGGATGCTTTTCTTGTGCTGTAATTTGTAGCCACACAGGTGTGTAATTCTGTACCAGACTGCAGCAGTGTGTTTACTGCAACTATGAGCTTTTATGTGCCATTTGTCTCCACAGAGTGTCAGTAGCTGAACATTACTGAGTGCTCTATCATGAATAACATCATGTTTTAACAGTGATTAACAGAAAATATGTTATCTGTGAAAATATAGTCATTTAAAATTTTAATCACAATTACACCTGTGAGTTTATTTCAAGGTTCCTTGGAGGACTAGTGGTTAGGCCACACCGCTGAGGCCCGGGTTCGATTCCCGGCCAGGGAACCGATCCCAGCCACTGGCAACAGTGCGCTCTCAGTACCGGTCCCAAGACAGGATAAAATTTGGGAGGGTTGCGTCAGGAAGGGCGTCCGGCGTAAAAACTGTGCCAAATCAAATACGCGGACCAATGATCCGCTGTGGCGACCCGTAACAGGAACAGCCGAAAGAGGAACAACAACACCACCTGTGAGGTTATTTCCATATTTTCCAACAAAAATAACATCTGTTAACTTTACATAACCAACAGGGATGAGTTTATTTATTTATGACTATCAAAGAAACAAACATTACCTGAAATCAGTCAACCACACAGGAGATATATCACTAACTTGATTTTTAAGTAAAGCAGCAGGTTGGATATCAAATCAGCAAGTTCTGTCTGTTGCAAGCTGAAACTTTAATATTTAAAATGCCATCACAAGACCGGAATATCTAAACCAAAATGTTGGGCTGTTACCAGTTTAACCCAATAACAAAATAAACAACTCAACTAAACTATTTACTAAATTAACTAAACTAAAATAACTAAACTACAAATTATATCCTGAACGTATTTATTTCTGTAGAGCTGCTTTGTGACAATTTCCATTGTTAAAAGCGCTATACAAATAAAATTGAATTGAATTGAACTAAACTACCCAATGTGTGTAACTCAGCAGTTGGGTTAAAAAAAACCAAGATTGTGTATCCATGCTCATGGTTGTGTACTACCTGTGTTCGTTCGTTCGTTCGTTCGTTCGTTCGTTCGTTAGTTAGTTAGTGAGTTAGCTAGTTAGTTAGTTCTGTGTAGTCTCATGTAGCTTTGTGTTGTTTATGTAGCACCATGGCCCTGGAGGAACATTGTTTCATTTCACTGTGTACTGTGTTAAGGTGTACAAGCTGTATATGGTTGGAACGACAATAAAAGCCACTTGACTTGTATCTGTGTTAGGGTTGCGTACTTGTTTTAGGGTTGTGTGCACCTGTGTTGGGGTTGTGTGCCTGTGTTGGGGTTGTGTATCTGTGTTAGGGTTGTGTGCCTGTGTTGGAGTTGTGTAGCACCTGTGTTGGGGTTGTGTGCCTGTGTTGGAGTTGTGTAGCACCTGTGTTAGGGTTGTGTATCTGTGTTGGGGCTGTGTAGCACCTGTGTTGGGGTTGTGTATCTGTGTTGGGGCTGTGTAGCACCTGTGTTGGGGTTGTGTATCTGTGTTAGGGTTGTGTGCCTGTGTTGGAGTTGTGTAGCACCTGTGTTGGGGTTGTGTATCTGTGTTGGGGCTGTGTAGCACCTGTGTTGGGGTTGTGTATCTGTGTTGGGGCTGTGTAGCACCTGTGTTGGGGTTGTGTATCTGTGTTGGGGTTGTGTATCTGTGTTGGGGTTGTGTATCTGTGTTGGGGTTGTGTAGCACCTGTGTTGGGGTTGTGCACCTGTGTTGGGGTTGTGTATCTGTGTTGGGGTTGTGCACCTGTGTTGGGGTTGTGTACCTGTGCTTCACTGGTTGTGGTGAACATACTGAGACCTTCTACACTACATACAGAACATCATCAGTCCACAAACTCCACGTCCTCCGAAAGTCAAACCTGAACATCACTGTGTTAAAGTCAGACACACACACACTTACACACACACACACACTTACACTTACACACACACACACTTACACACACACACACACACACACTTACACACACACACACACTTACACATTTACACACACATACACACACTCACACACACTTACACACACACAGTAGTGTGTGTAGATCAACTTCCTCTCTGACCAATAACCAGCTACCCCAGTCTCAGAGATAATGCAGACATGATGATGATGATGATGATGATGATGAAGAAGAAGTTTTTTTTTTAA
>NC_069725.1:45000-52500 GCF_027358585.1 Pangasianodon hypophthalmus
AATCGTTATTTACACTTTGTTTCATTTGTGTAGATTAAATTTTTTAGCTTTCTGACAGTGTAAATCAGCAGCCATCCACATAACCACGCCCCCATAATTCTGTACAGCCATCCACATAACCACGCCCCCATAATTCTGTACAGCCATCCACATAACCACGCCCCCATAATTCTGTACAGCCATCCACATAACCACGCCCCCATAATTCTGTACAGCCATCCACATAACCACGCCCCCATAATTCTCCTTTTTAATAATGGACATTATCCCAAAGCATCTTTGCAGAAATGTCAATGTAGATTTAGATCCCTAATGAACAATCCAGAGGTGACAGTGGCAAAGACAAACTCCCTGAGATGACATGAGCAAGAAATATCCAAAGGTAACCCATCCTCTTCTGGGTGACACCGGATAGAGCAGTGTACCAGTGTACAGTTGTAGAAGAGTAAATACACAGTTTATAGCTTTCAGCATGCACATCACCCCAATACAATACAGTCAGCAATAATCTCTCTCTCTCTCTCTCTCTCTCTCTCTCTGTGTGTGTCTGCAGGTGAGGACTCATTTAGAAAACCCTACTAAGTATCACCTTCAGCAGGCTCAGAGACAGCAGGTGAAAGCGTACCTGTCGACCACGCTCGGCCCATTTCCCAGCATGCCCTGTGCCGCTCAGGTCTCTGACCCCGGTGGAATTCCATCTGGTCAGGTTAACAGCGCCCCCAACAGCCCCATGGCTTTACTCACCCTCAGCTCCACCTGTGAGAGAGAGGTACACATAAATAAAGGGTTAAATATTCCATTATTCCATTATCATTAACACTGAAACAACACCATGTTCAGTGTGTAATTCCTCCTCCAGATGTTACAACACCAGTGACTTAGTGAGCAGATAAAGGAAGCTCCATTCCTCAGTGCTGAGCTCCAGGTCACACATTGATGCACAAACTGTTACACACACTGGGCATCTTTTACTAAAGTTGTGTGTAAATGTTTGTGTAAACCAAAACAAACTATAAATTTCCACCAGATTTACAAAAGCTTTGGAAACACTGATTTTCTTCGTTTGTGTGTGTGTATGTTGATAAATACCAATCACCCATAAATTAGCAACGTGCACGGCAGAGCTAATTTCCATGTAGTGACCCCCACAAAACTCCATAAAAGTTCAAGTCCACAGACAGCAGGGAGTATGAAACAACTGATGAGGGTAAAGCCTGAAAAACAGAAGTGGAAGTTTTTTGCCTCAGTACTATACCAATGAATATATTTAATAATATGTAATATTAATAATGATAAGCGAGAGCTAAATCTTCCTTCAGCTGAGGCATTTGTTTACGGCACCTGACCCTTGTTAAATGCTGTAGAAGAAATTCCCACCACTGGAGTTGAAGCCATAAATTACCTGAAGCCCATAAACATAAGAATTAAGACCTTTTTTGTTCTTGTAATTTTGTGTCTATTAAATCTATGAAAAATTTAAAATAAAATAAAAAAACAGGTAAAATAACAGGATGCGATGGATCAAGTGCTATTCTCTGTGCTGCTGATTAATGAGTGTGGAAGCCATTTTGTTAAATGAAACCAGTGATTAATGTCATTACAGCTAGCTCTATTCATGCAGTAATATTTTGGTGATATTTGAGACTCCTATTAGATTTATTTCAATGCTCGCCATCTTCACTTGCATATATCATCATATTAGTCTTTTTATTTTTAATTTTTAAATTGGCTTCTGCTTTTGTTACATAGGAAAAAAATTTATGAAATTTTATTTGTATAGCGCTTTAACAATGGACATTGCCACAAAGCGGCTTTACAGAAATGTATTAATTCTGGATATAAATTTTAAATGTATGAATTTATCCCTCATGAGCGAGCCAGAGGTGACGGTGGTGAGGAAAAACTCCCTGAGACGATACGAGGAAGAAACTTTGAGAGGAACCAGACTCAAAAGGGAACCCATCCT
Source organism: Pangasianodon hypophthalmus (assembly GCF_027358585.1). NCBI lineage: Eukaryota > Metazoa > Chordata > Actinopteri > Siluriformes > Pangasiidae > Pangasianodon > Pangasianodon hypophthalmus. The sequence continues at coordinate 46,967 of NC_069725.1, forward strand.
CATCTGAGTGTAACGAATAGTGTGATTATAAATCATTCCCTTCTGTAACTGCGTGCTATCCAGTCAAAAAGTGCTAAGTGTGTTAAAAGGAGTTTGAGCATCATTAGAGTTTAAGTTTTTTGTATCAAATTGAAGTTATCAACTGTTCAGTGATGGAGACTTGATTGTTTTTAGCAACTGCAGTCCTAAGGCTATCCAAGAAATATCCAAATTCAAAGCCATCTTGATGGTTTCTAAATGATACCATTCACAGTAATCTCAGTGATCTTCAGGCTGTCCATGTGGGCCATCCTCAGCAGCAGTGAGTGATTTCCAAGTGATGAAAACTCCAACCAGAAGTAGGGCATCAGGATGGATCAGGCAGGTCTGGGGAGCAGAAGGGGTCAGGATCACTGGCAGCTCAGGAGTAGCATGTGTAGCTCAACAGAGAGTGAGGGAGAGAGAAAGAGAGAGAGAGAGAGAGACAGAGATTGTTAGGTGAGCTTTTGTCCTCTAATGGTTAAGGACAATGTACTTTGCGTGCAGAGTGCAAGCAGGGACTCGAGCAAGACTAGCTGTGACAGTATAACTAAAAGGGAGCGTCAGAAGCTAACACAGACATGAGGGCTCCTGGGACATAAAGCTCCAGCCACTCCACCGTCAACACACCTGTGGCACCACCGGCAAAATCACTGTTTCCTTCTTCAGTCCACATTTTCAATTCCTGATTATTTTTGGGTTTAAAGGTAAGCGTTTATGTTTAAAGGCAGTGCTTTAGACACTACTAAAAAATCCCATCTTGTATCCTTCAACTTAAGAAAAATCTGGCAACCTCGGAGACATAAACTACACGCAGGTGATTTTAATAATCTCAAGCTCAGAAAATCCACTTAAGCAGCTGCGTAACCCAGCTATAAATACAAGGAATTTTCCCCACGTAAATACTGAAATAACTTTTGGACTAAAGTCACCAACTTTGAATACTGCCCTCTGTTATTAACGCTGAAACACTAACACTGTTATTAACACTGCAACACTAACACTGTGAATAACAGTGTAATAATTCTGTTATTAACACTGTAACAAGAACGCTGAACACTAGCATTAACACTGAGTTACACTGTGAGACAGTAATACTGAGTAACATTGTTATTAAATGTTAGTAACACTTAATAATTGTTATTAAGTGTTAGTAACACTACTACTGTAAGTTACACTGTAACACTGTTATTAACACTGTAACACTAAGAGTTGGACTGTAACACTAACACCGTTGTTAACACTCTAACACTAACATTAACACCCACACCAAGTAACAGTGTAACACATACACTGTGAGTAACATTGTTATTAACACTGACACTAAGTGTTAGTCTTACCCACAGTGTTACAGCATAAATCAGTGTTAATATCAGTGTTAGGTCATGGATCAGTATATTAATCAGTGTTAATCAGCACCTCTGTCTCTGTGTTTATTTCCAGATGGATGATGTAATTGATGACATCATCAGTTTGGAGTCAAGTTACAATGATGACATGCTGGGGATGCCGCTGGACCCCGCCCTTCACATGGCCAACACGGTACACTTCCTGTTTCACTAACTGCCAACATTTTATTACCATTAGGCCACATTACAATTTCCATTTCTATTAAATTACTACACTGACGCTCGGCTCCGCCCCAATTTAACCCCCAAATGAATTGGTGTGGGTCCATAACTGAACGCATATCTCTCTCAGTCTCTCTCTCTCACACACATTAACATTCATTTATTTATCTTCAGTAAGCACTTTAACCTGGTCAGGCTCGGGGTGGATCCAGAGGCTATCCTGGGAACTGTGAGGCAGGAATACACCCAGGATGGGACGCTAATTCATCACTGAACACCATTCACACACTCATTCACAGCTGGGGTAATTTATTACAGCCAATTCACCTGCTAGCATGTTTTTGGGATGGAACCAGAAACCCACATGGACACGGTGAGAACATGTGACACTCCACACAGACTGTAATCAAAGCTCAGGATCAAATGCTGGAGCTGTGAGAAGATGATGTAACCCTCTATGCCACGGTGTCTCCCGTTTAACAGTGGAGTGTAAACATGTTTACACTGAGTCACATGGTCGAGCCGGATGTCTCTGTTTACTCTGAACCCATGCTATATATCTCTCTCTCTGACACACACAAACAAATGTATTTTATAAAAGCAGTGTTTGGAAAGGGACTAAAGTTAACAGGTTAATCACAAAGGATAAAATTCATTACTTTCACTTCACTGCCTTTAAAGTAAAAATCTGGATGTTACAGAACTTAAAAAGCTCAGATTCCCAGGAGAATAAAGCTGGGTTAGGGTTTGTTCTAAACATTATTTTAAGACATCTTTATTGTTTCCTGGTTTTAAACACACATCATTGTACATAAGGAGAGTTATTACAGTGCACATTAACACGTCGTATATTTCTTGTGTGTCAGACGGAGCTGTTTTAGCTTTCACTTTCTCAGACAGTAGCATGAGAATTAGCAACAGCTGGAGACAAATACGTCAGCGAGAAATCTGATTAAAAAAATGTTATTCTGAGCACAAATGAACAAAAACATCACTGATGGTTTGTAATTCTCACTTTAAACTCTGAGGGAAGTTTAAAGACAGTTAGAGATGAGTGTGTGTGTGTGATCTCATTCACATCACCAATTTACACTTGCACTGCTGCTCTCTGTCTGTCAGCTATCATCACAGACACACACACATATGGTTTACAAAGCTGTTATACACACACACACACACCACCTGGGAGACAGTGGGTTAAATTGGCACGTTGGGCCAGGAGCACCGTCTTTTCACAGGTGTGTGTGTGATGGAATTCAGATAAAATGTACTTGTCATTCTGTTTTTAATCATTATTTCACCCCTTTTTCTGGCCTTTGTTTTTACCTCTTTTATTTATATATATATATATATATATATATATGTGTGTGTGTGTGTGTATATATATATATATATATATATATATATATATATATATATATATATATATATATATATATATATATATATATAGATACACATGTACGTGTTTGTGTAAAAAGAAAAAATGCAGATGTACTACAGTGACAGACCTGCGGGGAGTCACAATCTTAGTGACCATCCATCCACAAGAACAATCCATAGCTCATAGGCTGACATGCTAGATAGATGGATGGATAGATGGCTGGATGAACGTTACTGATCCCTAAGGGGAAATTTGGGTGCTACAGAAGCAAAAGACATTGATGTACTTGACAAATTACACATTCAACACATATTAACAATTCAGACACAGTGTAAAAGACATCAGTTTTAAGGTGCAAAAATACAGCAAGGTGCAGAATAACAGCAGCAGACATTTACAGCAACCAAGTGGTTGGATTGGTGTGATGAGTAGGGATCCTGTGTATAGGACTGTATGTACACTATATGACCAAAAGCTTGTGGACACCTGGCTCAAGTCGTGTCAACTTCCCATTACAGATTTATTCCCCCTTTACTGTTATAATAAGCTCCACTCTTCTGGGAAGGCTTTCCACTAGATTTTGGATTGTGGCTGTGAAGATTTGTCCAGTTCAGCTACAAGAGCTTTAGTGAGGTCAGGCACTGATGTTGGACAAGAAAGCCTGGAGCACATAGCCGTACCAATTCATCCCAAAGTTTTGTGCTTTTAAATTTCAGTGAAGGGAAATTGTAATGCTACAGCATACAAAGCCACCCTATACAATTGTGTGCTTCCAACTTTGTGGCAACAGTTTATGGAAGAACCACATATGGGTGTGATGGTCAGATGTCCACGAACTTTTGGCCACATAGTGTATATAATTAATTTTGTTTAATTCTTTTCGATTATTCATTCTGGGAGGCTGGTGCTGTGTCCTGTTGGGAGAAGGCATTGTGGAGTCTGATGGCAGCTGGCAGAAACAACCCCCAATAGTTCTTCTAATCTGCAGTTCACGTAGACCCCAAAGTACCTGTAGCACACTTTCACCTCTTCCCCCTTGACGGTTACCGGTCTACACGCTCTTCAGCATGTGAGAAATCCACCACTAGTTTCTTTGTCTTACCAATGTTGAGCTGCACGTTGTTTTCCCTGCACGAAGAGACAAAGTCTTCCACCATTTCTATGTACTCTGAATCATCTGTGTTGTGAATGCATTCTACAACAGAAAACTTCCCCAAGAACAAAGGAAAAATTCTGCAAGTAGGATGAGCTGGAGGTGTGAAAATCCAATGTGTAGAGAGTAAAGAGGAAAGGTGATAGGACCACTCCCTGAGGTGTCCCAGTGTTGCTCATCACCATCTCTGACACACCACTCTGGATTGTGTTTTCTGTTGGTCACGTAGTCCATAATCCAGCTCACTGTAGGGACATAAACATGATCCAAAGTGAAGAACAGGATCTTCACTGTAGCTACAGGCTTGATCCTTGGGATTCCTTGTTTCCTCTGCTCTCCCCTTAAGGGTGCCCTTCCACACCTTCTCTCTGGCAAACCAGCAACACCATTTGCGGATTCCCTCAAGCTGCAGGATATTTATGATGATCCCCTTCAAATGCTCAAGCTCACCCCTTTCTGCCACGACCTCAGTCACTCCTCCTGATCAGAAGGTCAGGGTTTGAGCCCCAGCACCACCAAGCTGCCACTTTTGGGCCCTTGACCAAGGCCCTTAACCCTCTCTGGTCCAGGGGCACTGTATAATGGCTGACTCTGCACTCTGACCCCAAATTCAAAACTTGCTTGGAAGCAAGCTTGGATATGCAAAGAAAAGAATTTCACTGTGCTGTAATGTATATGTGACAAATAAAGGCTTCTTCTTCTTATGTGTTAATGGAGTTGGGTGGGGGATTGCCCAAGTGTGTTGATTTCATTCTCTGAACCTCTAGCTGGTTGGCATATTTTTAAAAATGTGAAGAGAGGAGAATGAGAGAAAATGAGGGAGATATGTAGCAAGGAAAAAAAGAGGTCATGATAATGAAGGGGACTGGGGAAATCCTATACAGTCCCCTCTGAAAGTACTGGAACAGAAAGGCTGTTCTTTTGTTTTTGTTATACATTGAAGACATTTGGGTTTGAGATCAAAAGATGAATATGAGCCGACAGATCAGAATTTCAGCTTTCATTTCCTGATATTTACATCTAGACGTGTTAAACAACTTAGAATATGGCAGTTTTGGAGGCAGACCACCCAATTTTTAGGTGAGCAAAAGTATTGGAACAGATATTCTTAAAGTAAATAACACTTAATATTTGGTTACATATCTCTTGCTTGCAATAACTGCATCAATCCAGTGACCCACTGACATCACCAAACTGCTGCATTCTTCTTTTCTGAAGCTTTTCCAGGCTTGTAGCGCAGATTCTTTCAGTTGTTGTTAGTTTTGGGGGGTTTCTCCCTTCAGTCTCCTCTTCAGGAGGTGAAATGCTGCTCAGTTGGGTTAAGGTCTGCTGATGGACTTGGCCAGTCTAAAACCTTCCACTTTCCCCCTGATGAAGTGCTTTGTTGTGTTGCAGTGTGTTTTGGGTC
>NC_069725.1:57500-62500 GCF_027358585.1 Pangasianodon hypophthalmus
AGTGTGTGATGAGTATGTGACTATTACGTGAATGATAGTGTGATGAGTGTGTGATTAGTGCGTGAAACTGTGATTAGCGTGTGATTAGTGTGGGGAAAGTGTGTGAGATTAGTGTTACCAGTGCAGGTTGAGTGTGTGATTAGTGCAATTAGTGTGGGGCAAATGTGTGATTAGTGGAATTAATTTGGGTTGAGTGTGTGATTAGAGTGATTATCGTGTGATTATTGTGTAATAGTGTGAGGAATGCGTGATTAGTGTGTGATGAGAGTGTGTGATTGGTGTGTGATTGGTGAGTGAGGAGAGTGTGATTAGTGTGTGATTGGTGTGTGATTGGTGAGTGAGGAGAGTGTGATTAGTGTGTGATTGGTGTGTGATTAGTGTGTGATTGGTGAGTGAGGAGAGTGTGATTAGTGTGTGATTGGTGTGTGATTAGTGTGTGATTGGTGTGTGATTGGTGAGTGAGGAGAGTGTGATTAGTGTGTGATTGGTGTGTGATTGGTGAGTGAGGAGAGTGTGATTAGTGTGTGATTGGTGTGTGATTGGTGAGTGATTGGTGAGTGAGGAGAGTGTGATTAGTGTGTGATTGGTGTGTGATTAGTGTGTGATTGGTGAGTGAGGAGAGTGTGATTAGTGTGTGATTGGTGTGTGATTAGTGTGTGATTAATTTGGGTTGAGTGTGTGATTAGAGTGATTATTGTGTGATTATTGTGTAATAGTTTGAGGAATGCATGATTAGTGTGTGAGGAGAGTGTGTGATTGGTGTGTGACGAGAGTGTGTGATTGGTGTGTGATTGGTGAGTGAGGAGAGTGTGTGATTAGTGTGAGATTGGTGTGTGATTGGTGAGTGAGGAGAGTGTGTGACTGGTGTGTTATTGGTGTGTGATTGGTGAGTGAGGAGAGTGTGTGATTGGCGTGATTGGTGTGTGATTGGTGTGTGATTGGCGTGATTGGTGTGTGATTGGTGTGTGATTGGTGTGTGACGAGAGTGTGTGATTGGTGTGTGATTGGTGTGTGATTGGTGTGTGACGAGAGTGTGTGATTAGGGTGAGATTGGTGTGTGATTGGTGAGTGAGGAGAGTGTGTGATTGGCGTGATTGGTGTGTGATTGGTGAGTGAGGAGAGTGTGTGACTGGTGTGGGATTGGTGAGTGAGGAGAGTGTGTGACTGGCGTGGGACTGGTGAGTGAGGAGAGTGTGTGACTGGTGTGGGATTGGTGAGTGAGGAGAGTGTGTGACTGGCGTGGGACTGGTGAGTGAGGAGAGTGTGTGATTGGTCTGTGATTGGTGTGATTGGTGTGTGATTGGTGTGTGATTGGTGAGTGATTGGTGAGTGAGGAGAGTGTGTGATTGGTGTGTGATTGGTGTGTGATTGGTGTGTGATTGGTGAGTGAGGAGAGTGTGTGATTGGTGTGTGATTGGTGTGTGATTGGTGAGTGAGGAGAGTGTGTGATTGGTGTGTGATTGGTGTGTGATTGGTGAGTGAGGAGAGTGTGTGATTGGTGTGTGATTGGTGTGTGATTGGTGTGTGATTGGTGAGTGAGGAGAGTGTGTGATTGGTGTGTGATTGGTGTGTGATTGGTGAGTGAGGAGAGTGTGTGATTGGTGTGTGATTGGTGTGTGATTGGTGAGTGAGGAGAGTGTGTGACTGGCGTGGGACTGGTGAGTAAGGAGAGTGTGTGATTGGTCTGTGATTGGTGTGTGATTGGTGTGTGATTGGTGTGTGATTGGTGAGTGATTGGTGAGTGAGGAGAGTGTGTGATTGGTGTGTGATTGGTGTGATTGGTGTGATTGGTGTGTGATTGGTGTGTGATTGGTGAGTGAGGAGAGTGTGTGATTGGTGTGTGATTGGTGTGTGATTGGTGAGTGAGGAGAGTGTGTGATTGGTGTGTGATTGGTGTGTGATTGGTGAGTGAGGAGAGTGTGTGATTGGTGTGATTGGTGTGTGTGATTGGTGAGTGAGGAGAGTGTGTGATTGGTGTGTGATTGGTGTGTGATTGGTGAGTGAGGAGAGTGTGTGATTGGTGTGTGATTGGTGATTGAGGAGAGTGTGTGATTGGTGTGTGATTGGTGAGTGAGGAGAGTGTGTGATTGGTGTGTGATTGGTGTGTGATTGGTGAGTGAGGAGAGTGTGTGATTGGTGTGTGATTGGTGTGTGATTGGTGAGTGAGGAGAGTGTGTGATTGGTGTGTGATTGGTGTGTGTTTGGTGAGTGAGGAGAGTGTGTGACTGGTGTGTGACTGGTGTGTGACTGGTGTGTGACTGGTGTGTGATTGGTGTGTGATTGGTGTGATTGGTGTGTGATTTAGCTTCATATACTGACTCATCACTGTAAGGGCTTTATATTTGAACCACATGAGGAATGAAATCAGAGACTCACTGTGTGAACACCACAATGTTGTGAACCTTAATGCTCGCCATGGTACAGAAAGCACTGTGAGAACAAGAACACACACATCAGACATCACACACTCACATCCCAGTCTCTTTCTCACACACACACACACAAGGGGCTAATAATGTAAGCATGAGCTCAGTGTTATTAGTGTGAATTAGATGTTAAATGTGAACTCACTATAAATGTAAATGTAAAAGTAAACTCACTACACGTAGGACAGCGAACCGCTAATCTCCACACTCACAGTGAAGTTCATCTGCACACACACACACGCACAAATACAGTCACTGTACAAAATACAATCAGTAGAGTTGATTCATACCCATTTCTAGCTGACCCCTCCCCCATACCTGTCTCTGACAGACTCCGCCCCCTCACCTGTCTCTGGCTCAGTGGTTGGATGCTGACCATGTTGTCGAGCTGCTGCGTGCCAATGACCGTCTTCATGTAAAGAACCTGACTGCTCACACTGTCCACCAACACGGTGAAGAAGTTCCCATTGTTAAAGTTCAGGGCACTCTGAGAACACACACACAACCACACACAGACCCACACACACACACACACCCACACACACACACCCACACACACACACACACCCACACCCACACCCAATCACACAGGTTTTTAATCCAACACTTTCTTTGGCAGTTATTTATGTTTAAACACACAATAATCTTTCTTGAATCTAGTTCTTTCTCTAGAAAAGGCAGTAATTGTTGGTGATTTTCATTCATTTTAATAATCCACAAGACCAAAATATTACACATAAAATTAAAAATATTAATTTTAATTTAAAGTTAGAACTAGCTATTAACTAGCTATGTAGAAAACAATATAATCACAGCAGTAGAGCGATTAGAATCTTTTACTCCCCTCCAACGGCCCCAACTAATTTCAGTAATTTCCTCTTCAAAATCATCAATGTATGTACTAGAGCCCTTACTTACACATTTCCTCAAACAGATACTGCCAGAAGCAACAGATCCCCTATTAAAAATAATCAATTCTTTACGTAGCACTGGATATGTATATAAATCCTTTAAACTAGTAGTTATCAAATCCCTGATTTAAAAAAACCTGACCACGACCCTGTCAGCTGTGTCCAAACTTTTGCACTTGCCACAATTATTTTTTCTTCAAAGATATATTCATCAAAGATAAAGTAACTGTGCAAAGCCAGATGACAGACACCAGCTTAATAAAGTTGAGGAATGTGTAAAAGACATTAGAAACTGGATGTTTATTAACTTTCTCTTACTTAGTTCTGACAAGACAGAAGTACTTGTACTAGGACCACATGCAGCTAGAAGTAAGCTTTCTGATTACATAATAACTCTGGATGGCCTTTCTGTTTCATCATGTGCAGCAGTAAAAGACCTTGGTGTGATTATTGACTCTAGTCTTTCTTTTGAAGCTCATGTAGATAATATAACTAGGATTGCTTTCTTTCATCTCAGAAATATTGCTAAGATAAGAAATATAATGTCACTACACGATGCAGAAAAACTTGCTTTTGTTACCTCTAGGTTGGATTATTGTAATGCCTTACTGTCTGGATGTTCCAGTAGGAGCATAAACAAGCTCCAGTTACTCCAGAATGCAGCAGCGAGAGTCCTTACTAGAACCAGAAGATATGACCACATCACCCCTATCTTATCCACACTGCATTGGCTCCCAATCAAATTTCGTATTGATTATAAAATACTACTAGTGACCTATAAAGCACTAAAAGGTCTCGCGCCACAGTACCTGAGTGACCTTTTGGTCTTTTATGATTCTTCACGCCTACTCAGATCAAAAGGTGCAGGCTATTTGTTGGTACCTCGAATAATGCATGCTACAGCTGGGGTAGAGCTTTCTCTTACAAAGCCCCACAGTTATGGAACAGTAAAATTTAACTGAATTGAAGAACGATTTATCCTGTAAAAGCCTGAAACTGTCACACACACAATCAGCTGTGTGTATGTGTGTGTGTGTATGTGTGTGCACTCACGGTCATGTTAATGAGCACACGGCTGGTGTCGTGGTCAAAATGAATGATAACAGACCGAATCCCTCCGTCCTCTACCAGCACAGGCCGAGGGAACATGAAGAACGTGATGAGGGAGCAGATGAACAAACACACAATCACAGACAGACCCACATACTGCTTCCTGTAAACAAACATCACGCGCGCACACGCACACACACGCATGCGCACACACACGCACACACACGCGCACACACACACACACACACACTTATTAAACACTGATTTTAACATTACACTGTACAGCAAGCTCAGGTATGATCCGGAGCTTATCACATTAACTAATGAACACTGTGCTGTGGTTTAGATCATTATTATTATAATCAACACTGTGTTCTTTATCCGCTCGTCTGCTGAACAGAACCATGAGAAGCTCTGAGAAGAACACAAGACACACACCCTCAGTCATGTCCTTAATAAGAGGAGATGAATAAGAACCATTAGAAGACACTGTCTTAATGTTGCCTTCAACATGAGACTGATTTTATCTCAAACAGTCTGCCTACTTAGGGAGCCTCCTAACAGTCTGCCTATGCCTTTCCATATTATCTCTCAAACAGGGTTTTTAGACTGA
>NC_069725.1:67500-80000 GCF_027358585.1 Pangasianodon hypophthalmus
ATTCTTCACGACTACTCAGATCAAAAAGTGCAGGCTATTTGTTGGTACCTCAAATACTGAAGGCTGCAGCTGGGGGTAGAGCTTTCTCTTACAAAGCCCCACAGTTATGGAACAGCCTTCCACTTAGTGTTCGGGGCTCAGACACAGTCTCAGTGTTTAAGTCTCGGCTGAAAACATATTTGCTTAGTCAAGCCTTTTGTGAATAGTTTTCTGAGGTACAGGAGCAGGTCTGGAGGGTTCACAGGCATAGAGTGCTGTGGTGAACTGGGATGTTTGGATGTAGCACAGTTATAGAAGGGATTTATTTATAATCGCACTATTCGGTGTCACCCAGATGAGGATTGCTTCCCTTTTGAGTCTGGTTCCTCTCAAGGTTTCTTCCTCATATCGTCTCAAGGAGTTTTTCCTCACCACCATCACCTCTGGCTTCTCATTAGGGATAAATTCATAAAATTACAATTTATATCTTAAAAGTATTTATTTCTGTAAAGCTGATTTGTCCATTGTTAAAAGCTCTATACAAATAAAATTTAATTGAATTGAACTGAAGCTCTTGATCTGTATCTGTATGATTTTATGCATTGTGCTGCTGCCACATGATTGGCTGATTAGATAACTGCATAAATGAGCAGGTGTATGAACGTGGTAAATGAATGTGAATGTAGAACCTTCATCCCTCCAAAACTGGACCTTAAATAAATGTTAAAGTTAAAAATTCACTTTATCAGGTAAAAGAATAAAACATTCACCTACCATTCACCTGTCATACAGCCATCATACACCCATTACACAGCCATCATACACTCACCCATCATTCATCTATCATGCAAATATCATGCAAATATCATGCATTCACCCACCATACACCTATCATACACCTATCACACATCTATCTCAAACCTATCATGCACCTACCATACATCTCATACATTCACCTATCATACATCTATCATACACCTGTTATACATTTATCTTTCATCCATCTATCACACACCTATCATACACTCACCTATCATTCACTTATACAACTACCAAATATTCACCTATCATACACCCATCATACCCCAATCATACATTCACCAGTAATACACCAATCATACACCCGTCATACCACATTTGGCGCTGGAGCCAGACTTTGGACACCCCTGGTGTAAAGTGTAGAGTACAGGATGTAGCATGTAGGGTACAAGTTTTAGGGTGTAGGGTACTGGTGTAGGGTACAGGATGTAGGGTGTAGGGTACTGGTGTAGGGTACAGGATGTAGGGTGTAAGGTACTGGTGTAGGGTACAAGTTGTAGGGTGTAGGGTCTTGGGTACAGGATGTAGGGTGTAGGGTCCAAGTTTTAGGTTCTTGGGTATAGGATATAGGATGTAGGGTACAGGATGTAGGGCTGTTTATTCCATACTTTATGTAATGCACATGCATATTGACAATGTTTTTATTAAAATTTGTCATCAAAAAAAAAAACAAAAAAAAACAAAGCAACATTCTATTCACAATAGTTCAGTCCCAAATGTCTCCCTATAAAGTACAGGGGATATAAACTACACCCTATCTAGTGCCCTACATGTGTAATAACTTTGCTGTAATAAGTAAAGTTCAGTTAAAACAGTCTCAGTAATAATGTGGATAATTCGCGCGCATGTCTGTATTTACTAGTTTAAAAAGTATTTTAAAGGGAAAAAATGGTGCTCTTACCCGTTAAATGCCCTAATAAAGACACACTGATCTGTACAAGTGCACTTCCCTCCGTGAGCCGCTTCTTCTTCTTCTTCTTCTGCTCGCTTTCTGCTTTATCTTTTCTTCTGCAGGTGTGTGAGACTCTGCACTCATTACTGCCCCCTTGCGTCCGGATCTGTAACTCCACCCTGCATCACTGCGCATATGCAACAGTTCATCACTGCCCCTTTCAGGCCCCGGTGTCTATTGGCTCTTTCTTTCTGTCTTTCTTTCTGTCTTTCTTTCTTTCTTTCTTTCTGTCTTTCTGTCTTTCTGTCTTTCTTTCTTTTCTTTTTTATTGAGAATATCTAAACATAAATGAAGTGAAAAGAATTCCAAAAAAGATTTCCTGAAATGCAGAATGGGTGGAAAATTGGAGTTTTTACATTTGTAATAATTGAGAACATTTATTTGTGACATTTTAATAATAATAATAATAATAATAATAATAATAATAATAATAATTGGCTTAGAAAGCTCAGTAGCAGATTGCTCTTTATTGGATGTATAGAGCACTACATAAAAGTCAATAACAAAGAGCTGAGGAAATTGCACATTATTATTATTATTATTATTATTATTATTATTATCATTATTATTATTATTATTATTATTATTATTATTATTATTATCACTGGCTTCCTGCAATCATGTAAATCAGAGTACATATGAAATAATATTTATTTTGAAAAAAAAAAGCAATGAAAATAATCTCATTTTCATTTCTGTTTATTTCTATTCTTGAGAGAATGATGACAAAATGAGGAAGTTTAATGAAAAATTAAAATACAAGACAAAAATAAAAACTGTCATTATAATTATGAGCTAAGCATTATCATTCATCATTACAGTTTTTTTCACTCTTCACTCCTCACACACTTCTTCACCTCAGTACTGAAAGTGAACTGAACTGTAAATGCATTTCGTGAACACAGTCTTCAAAATTATTGCACAGTTTTCACTCATTTTACAGCTTAATACGTTTCATCAAACTTATATTTTCTAGAACTTCCAGGTTTTATTCCGGTTGTATAAGAAAATGTATTCTGTACAATCAGAATAAAGTTCTGTTTATAATCCATCATTTTTATAAATGCTTACACTATAGATCAAAATAAATCAACAGTTCTAGTACAAACAATGTAAAAAGAAATATTTACTAAATCATCAGACAGAACACACACACATACACACACACACACACACACAGTGTAATTACGGTGGTGATGAGTGTAAAATTACATTCATGTTATTTATTTAAAGTTTAAATAATAATATATAATAATTTATCACACACTGTAATTACTGTGTGTTTATCACTGTGTTCTGATTATTGCAGAGGGGCTTCTCCTTTTGACCACAGACACACACACACACACACACACACACACACACACACACACACTTAGAAGCTCCTCAGCAAAGCAACCGTGTCACTGCTTGAGCTGAATCTCACTGTAACAACAATAACAACAATAATTATTTTATACTTACAGTTTATTTATGTGTGTGTGTGTGTGTGTGTGTGTGTGTGTGTGTGTACAGACCTTGTGATGTGGGTTGCTCTGTATCAGAGTGATCAGTTTCCTCTTCATTGTTGTCCATCTGAATGAAACACAAGCGGAGACAGACACATGAAAAATACTAATCATTAATAATGTGTGTGTGTGTGTGTGTGTGTGTGTGTGTGTGTGAATTTACTCCTCCTTTCTCCTGCAGTTTCTTCCTTAGTTCTGCATTCTCCCTTTGCAGGACTTTATTCTGTAGAAAACAGAGAGAGAGAGAGAGAGAGAGAGTTACATAATGCTATTTAATTAATTTATTATTATATACTTTAATTACTACTATATAAATAGAAGCTTAAAAAGTATGAAGTTTATACAAACTGAGAGTAAATTAAAATACAATAGAATAAGTAAAAGTATGGTGAATAAATACATTAATTGTATTTCATATAATTTATATATATATATATATATATATATATATATATATATATATATATATATATATATATATATATATACATATATTATATAATTTAATAAAAGCATTTTCACTGTGTGTATTATAGATTATTATGTTATCGAATTATAATTAAAAACATTTCTTTACATTAACACACATTCTGTGTACTGAATATTAATATTTGTTTATTTCACTTTAATGTTTATTTAAATGAAACAATAGCAGAGAGTAAAATATCTGTGGCTCTAAATCATAAAAATGTATCCCACTTTATCAATTTACTAAAACTGTTAATTATCCCCAATCCTAATTATTTTACACAAAAATATTGACACCCCTGCAGTTCCTTCACACCCACCAGGGGGCGACAGAGTAAATCATCCACTGATGACGTGTCATATATAAACATCACATTTTCATTAACGCTGATTTTATAAATATTACTGTTATTCAAAAGCACCTTTCAGTAAAAAAAAAAAAAAAAAAAAAAACAGGAAGTAAACACGGAGTAAACAGAAAGCCTGCAAAACTGTTGTTTTTATTTTTCAGAAAGTACTTTATTACACACTGCACTTATGACCATCATGATCACAAACAGGCAACATTTTAAATCAGGACAATAACCAGAAACTCAGAAACACTCTGCATACATCCCAAACCACATGCTGATCACTAACTAGTGCACCTTTTTAGTGACTTTCATGTAGAATATCCAGTGCACTCAGGGTCTGAATATAAAGCAACTAGAGTAATGGAACAGTCATTACGGTGGCTAGTGGACATTTCTAAGGGGAAGTGGACAAGGGGAAGTGTCTAAAACAGTATTGTAACGTGGCCCTAGTTCCTCACCTTGTGTCTGAGGGCCTCCACCACCAGATCACGACTTCCCCTCACGCTGTCCGAGCTTCTGCTGGCCTGGAACGCGTCTCCAATCACCGACACCAGCAGGTGAGACTGAAGAGAAAGGAGAGTTTATGAATATGCAAATTAGACATAATTTCCCACCCTGACCTATTAGTAAACTACACCGATCAGCCAATCACAAACTAGATCGTATGACATCACTACAAGTCTTGGTTTACATCCTCATTTATTACATCCTCGATTACATTCCATTTATTTAACAATAGCCCAAAACCTGTTAGAATATAATGTTACTATGATAACCATCTGTTAATTAACTAGCACTAGCTCAGTTAGCTAGCTAGCTTAGCAGACATCTTCTGTGGCTAAAAGTTTCCAGTTATTTTTTATCCTCTAATAATTTGTATTTATTAAACTCTCTCTTAGTATATATTAAAGTCTGTCTGTGAGACACTTTATTTATCATGTGAAGGACTCAGATCAAATTCAACACATAAAACCACCCTGAAATGCGTACTGAATATATTACTGAAATTTAAATTGATATTGATATTATTCTGATATTGATACTCACAAACTTTGAGCTCTGGAAGACGTAGCAGTGGTGTGAGTCGAGAGCTGGGTGTTTCGCCATGAAGCCGAACAGTTTGGGCTGAAACTGATGAACAGCGCAGAAAGACACGGACGAGAGAGTGCAGGAGTACAGCATGAACTAACAGACAGACAGGGAGTGAGACAGAGCGTGAGAGTGAGAGTGAGAGTGAGACAGAGACGGAGACAGAGACAGAGACAGACAGAGACAGAGACAGACAGAGAGTGAGAGTGAGACGGAGACAGACAGAGACGGAGACAGAGACAGAGAGAGACAGACAGAGACAGACAGAGAGAGAAACAGTGATGCAGACAGAGAGTGAGACAGAGACAGAGACGGAGAGAGACAGAGAGAGAAACAGTGATGCAGACAGAGAGTGAGATGGAGACAGAGACAGACAGAGACGGAGACAGAGACAGAGAGAGACAGACAGAGACAGACAGAGAGAGAAACAGTGATGCAGACAGAGAGTGAGATGGAGACAGAGACAGACAGAGAGTGAGACAGAGACGGAGATGGAGACAGACAGAGATGGAGACAGACAGAGACGGAGATGGAGACAGAGAGTGAGACAGAGATGAGACAGACAGAGACGGAGACAGATGGAGACAGAGACGGAGACAGATAAAAGGTTATCATAACATTTATAGTATATTTTATAATATAATTAATTCATTTTTCATTTTGTATTGAAACAGGAGGCTAAAAATTTTTACCATGCTAATTTGAATATTGTAATTAGCAGATCCCAAATCCCGCCCACTATTATCATACAGGACACTGAAGTGAGATCGCAAACAGCTCAGAGAAATATTCGATATTATATTAAATATGAAAGTATAATTATTCTATTTTAAATTATTAATAAATTATTATTAAATATTAAACTACTTAGCTGTTTATATTATTCTGATTTATTCTAATTTAGTAATGCGCATAACTCTGTGTAACTTTCCTTTAATCACAATTCCTACTATTGACTGTGTGTATCTATAAATCTGATGAATATGTGTGTGTGTGTGTGAGAGAGAGAGAGAGAGAGAGAGAGGGGCAGTTTTACTTTAGTCTTATGTTCCAGGATGTCGATGGAACTTCTGGAGAGAAACAGATGAACTTTACTCTTTTTCTTCTTCTCCATCTATAAGAGGAACAGCACACAGACAGGAAACACCACACTACTTCATTTATTCTACATATATCTGCATAAATCTGCATACTAAATAGATAAGTGAGTGGTGAGGACCTGAAGTGCTTCTGCAGCCTCCATCAGAATCTCCATCCCGACTGGACGCACCACCTCGAGACGGCCGAGGAACTGAGGAACATACACACACACACACACACACACACACACACACACAATTATTGCTGTTTCTAGCAAACAAACACATAATGCTGAGGAGAAAAACAGCACTCACTTTAACAGAGAAGGAAATTTCACTGTCGTTTTCACTGTCACTCATCGCCGCTCTCGCAGTCCAACACAGAGAGACAAAAACACGACCTGAAAAATATCAATATATGTCTAGGGTTATCAGTCGTGCTCTCTCTCTGTTAGCAAGAACATCTTTTTTTTTGCCCTGAGATCAGTGTGACTTGTGTATTATACAGAGACTCCACTCACAGATTTGATATACATGCTATAATGACACACTTGCATTAAGAACACACTCACCATTAATCTTGCATTAATCACACACGCACTACATTTACAGCATTTGGCTGATGCCCTTATCCAGGGCTACTTACATTTATCTTATTTATATAAGTGAGCAGTTGAGGGTTAAGGGCCTTGCTCAAGGGCCCAGCAGTGGCAGCTTGGCAGTGCAGGGGTTTGAACTCATGACCTTCCAATCAGTAGGCTAATGTCTTAGCCACTGAGCTCCCACTGCCTATTGCTCTACTCTCTACTCTCTGGTTAAATGACCTGCTACTGGCCTCTGATCAGGGTTGTGTCTCCTTGCTTGTGTTGCTTCACCTTAGTGCAGCTTTTGACACCATAGATCATAAGATTCTTCTAGATAGACTAGAAGATATTAAAGATATTAAAGTGTCTGTACCTGAAGGAACAGTTGAGGATTTTTTTTTTAATTGAAGTATCCCCTTTTACAAAATAAGGTCCTCAGTTAAGAAAGAAATTGTTCACTCCCTGAAAGGGAAATATATTATTATAGGGTTTTAGCTAGAAACTTCTAGGATTCTCTCAGTTTTTAACCCTTTTTGTGCACAGTGCAGGGTGTGGCCAAAAGCTTGGAATGATGAACTCTGAGCCTTTCTTCCTTTATTTTCTTAATCATCAAAACACTTTAACTGTGAACTTTTTTTTAATCAAGATTTCTTTCAGAACACATTTACACACACACACACACACACACAAAGTAAAGTGCATTAAAATAAAAAGTAAAACACTTACTTTCTCAGTGTGAAGGTGGTGAAGAACTCGTCCTCACCCTGATGTTCTCTCAGCTTTATAGTCTGAAGTTAATCACTAACTGAACACTGTGGTTCCTTATTGCAGCGTCTCTGGGTGATTATCAGCTCTGATCATGTTTACTGCTGCTTATCATCTGTACCTCAGATAATAAACACTAGCACACGCGTCCTGAAAGAAACACTGAGTCTGAGGAGAGCTGAGGGGGCATTTAAATTATATCCGTTTGTAAAAGGGGCTTTTAAAAGAGTACGTGGTCTGAATCCTGCAACTTCTAAAATCTTAGCAGAAAAATTAAAGTAAATGATCCAAAATTGAAAATAGGACAATTTATAAAAGGGAAGAAGAGTAATGATGGACACCACCACTAGATGGAGCTGCTGAGCTGCTGAATGAACGTGACAAAGTGTGGAAGAGCGAGACGGGTGGAGATACAGACTATTGCCCTGTTACAATACAGTTTTAAACTTGCTCTCGTCTTTTACTCTTCCCCCTAGTTTGTTAAGTGCACACTAGGGTCACACAGCACAGGTTCCTGGCCAAACTCATTTTCTGCTCCTGAAGGCTATGTCGACTTGTTCACTCCTCCAAGGGGTCATGGAACAAAGGGCACTTGAAATTATACATAGAACAGCCCTTAAGATGGCATCTGGATTCTCCCAGGGGGAGTATTAAAAATAGTATTCAAATGGAGAGAAGTGCACTTGGTTTGAGAGTTATTGGAAGAAGTGCACTTGGTTTGAGAGTTATTGGAAGAAATGGGCTTGGTTTGAGAGTTACTGGAAGAAGTGCACTTGATTTGAGATTTACTGGGCGAAGTACCCTTGGTTTGAGAGTTATTGGAACAGGTCCTGCAGCTGTTTTAATTCTAAATCATTTCCATCAGGGATCAATGAGACGTTCCTGTCTTGAGCGAAGCACACTCCAGATGCGCACTCTGTCTGACATTACGGGACTTTTTTGAAAAATGCAGCTTCAAAGTGAACTTGAGGAAATTCAAACATGACGAACAAAACTCTGTATGACACTCAGTGCAGTTCAGCTTCAGCTTTACAGGCGGAAATTTGAAAAACACAAAGACTAGAGGACTGAAAGAAAGAAAGAAAGAAAGAAAGAAAAATCTGCACTGGAGCATGAATTAATGTTAATGTTTATGTTAGTTAATGTTAGATCCGCTAAAAGACTTTTACTGAAACACATTTTTTTCAAAAAAACAAATTCATGTTTAATTTGAATTGAAATGAATGCTGGAATTGTTTTATTCAGTAAATTTGTTTGACATTAATTTCTTATTCTCATGTTCCTTCTTTACATCCTCAGTGAGAGGAGACACGGGAAGAAACTGGAAAAAGAAATAAAGAAGTGAAATGAAGGGAACGAGAAGATGTCTCACTGCTCGCTGTTCCGTCCACGTCCACGTCCACGTCTCACACACTTTAAACACGGCTGTAATGTCCACATGTGGACGCTCTGATGACTCACTGGAATCTGTGTAAATAAAGTAAATAAAGATCTGATCCTGTTCTGACTGCACGCTAACATTTACACAGAATAAAGCAGATCATCAGTGGAGTCTCCGCACCAACACACCCTGTGTTAGACATTAATAAAATGAAAGCCGTGTGTCCTCCAGGCTTTGTGAACATCAGATTGTGTCACACAGATGAAGAGCTTGACACAGGATGAGAGCGCAAAAGGGGAATATCTGAGAGAGAGAGAGAGAGATAACACACGCTAACTACATGTTAGTAATGTATTCAGCTAACATGAGACTGAGAGGCTGTAAATTCTTCTACACTCGTCTCCATGTCATGATCTTGTGATCTATCAGGAATCTCCAGACTGGACTACTTCACCTCACTCCTGACAGCTCTGCTCCTGCTCGCCATCTGACCTCTGGAACTGATCTCAAGTTCTACCACACCACCCTATTGTTACGCTCTCTTCACCCGCTTCCTGTAGCTGCTGCATCAGATGCTCGCCTACAAAGCCAAAAACAGACCTTCACCAACCTTAAAGCACTTATCACCCCCGCTCTGCACCACGCTCCCTCCGATCCTCTAGCACTGCTCAGCCGGACCCATCGTCTCTCAGGGAAAGAGGAAAACCTGCATCAAGGCTCTTCTCTGTCTTACAAGAATTTCCTCTAGCTGAAAATCACTGATGAAGAGTAAAAACACATCTCTTCAATAAGCATTTAAATGATCACTAATTAACAAAAAAAAAACCCTGAGTTGTGTGTTTTCTTGCAGTGCTAACTCTCGAACAGCGTTTAATCTCGACAATATGAGTATGAGGATATTTCTAATGGAGACAAAAAGCACTTCTGTAAGTCCTGTGTTCGTCATGTGCACAAAATGTCAGGGACAGTTGTACATTGAAATGCTTGTTTTGAGGCTCAGGTACTCTACAGCTGTGCAACACAAATAATATACATCAGAAGATAAGGGGGGAACTTGTGCAAATACAATATAATTATAAAATATGCAGTAAAGTGCAAATCCCAACTGTAGACACTAGAATATGTGCAGTCACAGTGTGTGAAGAAGAGTGCAAATGGTAGTAAAATAAACAGTAGCTGTGTGTAGTGTGTATTGTCTGAGCAGTCCTAAAGTATTTAATAAAGAAAATACACTTAAATGCTATATTTTATTGTTTTATTTTATTGTTATTGTTATAATGTTGGAATTGTTTATGTATCGGTGAGTGTGGCTGTTTATGTAAGGCTCGGCCCTGACAGCAGGTTCTGATGATGTTTCTGTATCACTCAGCAGTAAAGTGAGTAAATTCAGTGCTGTGTTTTCCTCACTGCTGCTCCCTGCGTAGTGCACTCAGGTTACTGTCTGTGTGGAGTTTCACACGTTCTCCCTGTGTCTGTCTGGGTTTCCTCCGGGTTCTCTGGTTTCCTCCCACCACCCAGATAAAGTGTAAATAAGATAAGGTGTGTGTGTGTGTGTGTGTGTGTGTGTGTGTGTGTGTGTGTGTGCATGTGTGTGTGTGTGTATGCGTGAGAGAGAGAGAGACTCTGGCGAGTCCATGTTAAAGCTCTTACTGAAGAAGAAGGTTTTATATTTTTGTCTCTTCCCCCGTCTTGTCCTCTCACTTCTGAACTTCAGTTTGAATTTAAGAAATTCTAAATTCAAAAAATAAATTCAGAGATTATAATAATCTGCTGAGAACAAGCAGGCTTTTAAAGTGAATCGTTCTCTGAAAGCTCCAGAGTAGTGTGTGTGGTGTATTTTTCCGAGTCGTGTGTGTAGACGTGTGATTTCGGAGTGTGAGATCTGGATTTAATAAAACACACACCACTTCAGGAGAACCTACAGCGATGCAGCGCACACTCCGGCCTCGTCCTTTATCACACCTCCACGTTTCTATCCTCCAATCAGAGATGAGTCCCGACACTCATCTTGTTTACTTTGAGCTGGGCGTGTCCTTGAACGTGTCCAATCAGTGATGGTGGTGGGCGGAGCCTGTGAGGACCAAGCTGGTCTTTATAAATGTGCTGGAAGCCAGATGGTGGTTAAAACTGAAGCTGACTGAAGGATCGACTGAAGGATCTTTAGGCAGTAAATAGACAGGTACTGTATTTTTTTATTATTGAATGATTTTTTTTGAAAACTCACACTGAAGCTCAGAAATATTTAAATTAATACCTCTTCTTTATGTTTAAGTTGTAGATAGAAAAGGCGAGTGGTAGATCAGGGCCAGAAGAACACAGAGATCAGAGACAGAAGACCGTCTGCCATGAGAGAGGAAGACAGTTGTGGAGATTTCCCCAAAGGCGGAGTGATTCCCCGGGACGAGGACGAGGAACGCCGCAATAATAAATGTCCTGTTGTTGTGACCCGAAAACGACTGACGAGCCCTAAGAAGGAGCTCAGCGCTGATCTGCTAGCTGAAGATAAAACCATCACACCATCCATCCCTAAACGTCCCAAAAAGAGTTCTCCATCTCCTTCATCCTCGTCCTCGCTTGTGCCGTTGGTGAGCTCAGTGTCTCCGCTTCCTGCTCAGCAGTTTGAGGATCTTCACTCTCAGAGAGTCATCGCTAACGTGAGGGAACGTCAGCGCACACAGTCTCTGAATGACGCCTTCGCCTCGCTCAGGAAAATCATCCCCACGCTGCCGTCTGACAAACTGAGCAAAATTCAGATCCTCAAACTCGCCTCGCGCTACATCGACTTCCTCTACCAGGTGCTGCAGAGCGATGACGGACAGATGGACGCCAAGATGGCGAGCTGTAACTACCTGGCACACGAGAGACTGAGCTACGCCTTCTCCGTGTGGAGGATGGAGGGAGCCTGGTCCATGTCGGCCACTCACTAACTCCAACAACTCGCCTGATTCACATTAACTCTGTGCAACCTGAGACACTCAGCTGGGTTTCATAGTTTTAATTAATGCAGTAAGCGCTAAGCTCACCCTTTTACCGTGACCACGCCCCTCACTCTGACCACGCCCCCTCACATTATTCTTAACAAGTCTAGTGTACAACAAAAGTCTTTCCTGATCTAATCTTCATAATTCAGTTTCAGTTCTTCTGACTCTTCCACTTCCTGGTTCTGCTCTCTGACCAATCAGAAACGAGTTTATTGTGAATGTGTTTATTCTGAGCTCATTAGCGATGCCACTGCTAACCTGAAGGCTGTTTCTCTTATAAACATCATCAACACTCCTGACCTTTGACCCTGAATCTGACTCTCTCTCTGACTGAAACAAGGTGCATTGTGGGTATTCTGTAGATTACATCACAGGAACACTAACCACTGTGAGGATACAACCGCAAAACAACAAAACTAACACAGTACTACAGGTGAGTCAGTGGTGTGTGGGTGTGTGTGTGTGTGTGTGTGCCTGCACATGTGTGTGTGCGTGTGTGTGTGTGTGCCTGCATGTGTGAGTGCGTGTGTGTGTGTGTGTGT
>NC_069725.1:85000-95000 GCF_027358585.1 Pangasianodon hypophthalmus
TCGCTACAGGGGGCTAACCAGAAAATTCAATTCAATTCAATTTTATTTGTATAGCATTTTTAAAAATGGACATTGCCACAAAGCAGCTTTACAGAAATATCTAAATTCCGGATATAAATTAAAAAAATTTTTAAGAGAAAGAATTCAAGAACTCCCTAGGCTGAGGTCAAGGCGAGGTCAACCTAGCACAGAGGAAAGGCTAGAGTATATCTTTAGTTTCAAAATACCTGAAATACCAGCCAAATATTTTGCCAGGACTCAAACAAAGACTGTTGTGCATGAGAGTCTGCGTGCTACTCTTAAGTAGCCAGGCGGACAGGTGTGGCTCATTGCTCCTAATTATTTCAGTGCAGTCCTGTGCCTGGTGTTGGTTCCTAAAGGCTAGCTGATGATGCAGCCCCAGACTGGGCTGTTACAGTTGGATGCCAAAGTACCTGAACACATAAGTAAAGATGTGTTCTGCAGTTTAGAAGGTGGAAGGAAGACCAGGGAAGGGGAGCAGGCAAAAGGAGTTGGAAAAGCGGTCTACTATTGCCATAATGACTGTGTTATTCTGAGACATGAGGAGGTCAGTGAAGAAGTCAATGGCTAAATGGAACCATGGTCGCTGTGGTGTGTACAAAGGGAGTAGCTTACCTGCAGGCAAGGTTTGGGGTACTTAGGCTTGGGCTCATGAAGAGCATCACGAGATGAACTTGTGGATGTCTTGGAGCATATAGGGCCACCATTATTTGCCCTGAAGAAATTGGTGGGTTGTGAGTGCTGGGGTGTCCAGTAGCTGGGGAGGTGTGAGCCCACATGATCAGTTTATCTCTGAGGTGGATACAATGGATGACTGTGGTAGGATACATTCCTCTGTGGTTCCCCTGGGAGGGGCTGAATAGAGACAGGAGAGAGAGAGTCAGCCTTTGTGTACTTGGAGCCAGGTCTGTAGGAGATGGTAAACTGAAACGTTGTGAAGAACAGGGCCTAGCATGCTTGGCGAGAGTTCAGTCTTTTAGCTGACAATGTACTCTAGGTTCTTGTTGTCTGTGAAAATTGTAAACGGATGGGGGTCCTCTTCAGCCAGTGGCACCTTTCTTCCATGGCTAGTTTCACAGCCAGCAGTTCCCTGTTGCCACTGTTGTAGCTGCATTCAGCTGGGGAAAGCTTCTTCAAACAGAAGGCCATGGGGTGGAGTTTGGGCTTCTCTCCAAATCTCTGTGATAAGATGGCCCCCACCCCAGTTTCAAAGGCGCCCACTTCCAGTATGAAAGTCTTGGAGGGGTCAGGGAATTTAAGTATGGGGCTGAGGTGAAGGCCTGCTTGGGGCACTCAAATGCTTGGTTGGCCGAGGGGTTCCACTAGAGTTTCTTGGGTTCCTTCTTGAGCACGGAAGTCAGGGGTGAGGAAATGGTGCTAAACCCACTGATGAATCTCTTACAGAAGTTTGCAAACCCAAGGAATCTTTGCAGCTCCTTAACATTAGTCGTAAAGGGCCAGTGGGTGACAGTCATGACCTTGTCTTGGTCCATGAACACACCCTCTGGGCTTATGATATATTCAAGGAATGAGATTCCTGACAGATGAAATTTGCACTTCTCTCATTTCACGTTCAGTTGGTTCTCCAGCAACCATGCAAGGACCCTTCAGACATGGTGGACATGCTTGTCTTTGATTGTGGAGTAGAACAAGATATCATTGATATAAGCTAGAACATCACTAATCAGGCATAAGTCAGGCAAAGACTGCTGGCACTGAAGATATGGCATCATGCGGTACTCAAAGTGGCCAGACGTGGTGCTAAAGGCCATCTTCCACTTGTCACCGCTGTGGATATGCACCAAGTTGTAGACACTGCATACAACTTGGAAGAGATTTTGGCCTCTCATAATTGTTCCAGTGCAGAGGATAACTATACTTGAACATAACCTGATTCAGTCACTGGTACTCTATGCAAGGCCACAGGCCACCCCCTTTCTTCTCCATGAAAAAGAAGCCTGCAGATGCTGGCAAGGTTGAAGGGTGATGTACTGTTTCAGGGGCCCCGAAAGTGCTTAACCTTTGACAATAAGTGGTTTTGGGGGCCAGCTCGAAGGAGGAAGGATTCATAGGATGAGGTGTGCTCTCCTCCTTGAGACCAAATGGCAGTGGCCCAGGCAAGCACTTATCGGTTAGCAGGTTGATGAACTGAGTGATGAACTGGTTCTCTTGGAATCCCCTTCTTGGCTTGAGAAGCATAGTGAACATTGGAGCGTGAAGCCTTTACACTTGGATATGCTGCATATTTGTCTGGACATGCAAGGAAAGGAGAAGCCGATATAGAGGGTGCCGCCAAAGGAGCTAATGTGGAAGTCATCATGGTTTGGAGCTGTGCTAGCTGTGCGCTGAGCATGGCTATCTGCTGTCATTGTTCTCTGATGAGGAGACCCTGGGCCGCCAAGGCCTGACGGCTTTCCAGGCTACCTGCTGCATCCATTACCAGTGAAGTATTCTGACAGGCAGCAGGGACGGACTTGCAACAAATCTAATACGTACAGCAAAATCAGGAACAGGAAACAGACAGTGGTCAGGTGATTAGCAAACAGCATAAACTAACCAAGGCAGGAGTCAAAAACCAGAAAACCAGGAACAGGATCAAAAGCAGAATCACAAAATACATGGGCTTAGTATCGAGTGGTAACAAAGACAAAGAGCATATACTTTGCGGTGAACTGGGAGGTTGTGTGTGTATAAGTAGCAAGGTTCATTATTGAGTCCAGGTGTGTGTGATCAGTATGAAGCTGACAGAGTTCTTGTGTGTTGGGAACTCTAATGTTCAATAATAAATTAAACAATCAAATTTTAGTGAGAAACAAAAACACAACAATGACTTTATAACATAAAACATCAAACACTGACCTCTATATCCTGGAAATGTTTCTGTATAGCAGATATATGTTTGTGTTTGTGTGTCTGATCAGACTCACGTGTGTACAGATTGTTCGAGCTCAACGCTGTCCTGCAGCTGTTTGTGTGTGTGATGGTGTATGTTTATGTGTGTACTGTGGAAAATAAAAAGTCTCTATCCATCCCTGTTTTTTTTTCCAGAATCCCAGAATTCCAAATGTTTATCCCCTCAGTGATCCGGGAGAGGATAAGAGGAATTTGCTTCTCCACAGCAGAGTCTCTGTTTTCATCCTAATGAGTGTGTATGTGAGCTCAGACTCACCAGTGAGAACTCACACCTCCTCAATATTTACACACTCAGCCTCCATCACACTGGACACACACACCTGCTCACTAACTCACTAACTAGCGTTTAACTACCAGGTTTACTAACTCACTGCCTCCATCACTGTCATGCAGAAATTAATCAGTTTTTAAACTTTTACTGTTTTTTCTCTCTGATTTTCCTTAAAATCACCTTCAGCCAGCATTTTGAAGAGGAAGTGTGTCACACTGGGTAAACACTCTGAACACTGAACACTCTGACTTGTTCATCAGGAACCTAAATATAAATCTGATGATCCTGATTGCTCTGAAGCTACACTGTGACATCATTTATTGTTAAAATGCTGTAGAAATAAAACTGAATGGAATTTATTTGAATTTAAATGAACACTCACCTAATAAATTTCGTCCAAGCTTCCTGGACCAATCATTCAGATGTCCATAGGGACTTGACCAAGCGGGAGTGTTAAGCAGAACTGGAGTGAGGCTGGTTTGTGGTACTGAAGGAGTTGGAGTGTTTTCAAAATGACTTCCTGTATGCTTTAAACAAAAATATATAACAAATAAATAAATCAATTAATATTTTATTCCATTTCTATGCAATTTCTCTGAGCAGTGCAGTGTGTAAAATATGTTGTGTGTGTGTGTGTTTTAATTATGAGTACCACACACTTGTTAGCAGCCAGACGTCTCTCATTACTGTGTTACTCTGAGACGGCACTAAACTATGTTTTCTTCTTTTTCCACTTTGAGGTTTTGGTAATGTGTGTGTGTGTGTGTGTGTGTGTGTGTGTGGATGTTAAACAGTGATAATGTGTGTGTAAAATGTAAACATTTGCAAAATCCTCAGCTTGTCTCTGTTCTCCATACTCAGAGCTCTAAATGGTTGTTGCAAAGAGGAGCAATATGAGAGACGTCAGAACTTCTGATGTGTTCATGGAATGCTCATTTTCCCACCCTGCTGTTTACGTCTGTCCCGCCCCCTCCATAACCCCACCCCCTCCGTAACCCAAATCTGAAGATTTCATTTAGCCACTCTGACAGGAAACTCATTGCTCACCTCTGCTCAGTCCGATTTTTTCCCCACTGAGTCGATTTCGTCGTCTCCTCGTCTCCAGCAGATCCCGAGACAGGCAGTGGGAAAGACATTACAGACATTACAGACTGAGCTCATTGTCCATGTGGAGTCTGTTTCTGCTCTCCATCTCCACCACATAGTTCTGCTTCCTCTCCAACCTCCATCACATGATGAGTAAATGTTAGCGATCAGCAGCTTGTCCATCACAACATTAAAACCAACATGAGTCTCCCTGCATGTCTTTGTCTGCTTTAATAAAAGCTTTTTTTGTACTATATCACAATCTGTCTGTATTAAAGTTGATAATAAAATTATTTTTGCCTCCTCATGATTTTTCTTTGCTTGAGAAATGTTTTTTGTCTTCTGTGGTTTATGTATTCTGTCTGTGACTCTGTAACATTATTATATTAATTAATATTTATTACAGTCTCATTAATATTCATTACAGGCCCATTAATACACACATAGTTTTCAGTACCACAGCTTAAGTAATTAAAAACACAATACTGGTATTTCATCTTACTGATATTATTATATTTCATTAAAAAAGTTTAAAAACTGTTAATATTTATAATCACAGACATACAGAAAAACAGCTTCAGTTAAACAAAATGCTTTATTTTATTTGAAAGAGACAGAAAGTACAAAATAGAGATTCTTTTCTATACACAGGCATAAAAAAGCAAGAAATGAATAAAATCATTAATGATCTCTTAGTGACAGATAAAGGCACGCAGAAATGATTTTTGGTCTTGCAGTGATATTTACATTAAGGCTTTAGAATGAAAAATTACAAGATATGAAAAAATGATAGGGAATTAAGACGTTAGTGGCTCGTCTTTAGTCTTTAGTCCTTACACGTGTCACAAATCAGAAAACACGGCTGTCGGTTTCCTCCCTGTGGTGTTGAGAGCAGGAAGTGAGAATACACACTTACACACTCCTCAGGAGGTAAAATCCAAAAACACATAAAGCTAGGGTATACACACACACACACACACACACACCGCCCCTACTGCACAGGAATGTAAAAGTTCACTTCCTTCACAACTCAAACTAAACACAAGTTTCTTTAGTAAACATGAGCCGTTTAGCTGTGACACTGAAACTCCGTCTGAAATTCCGGATTAAACTCCGGATTAAACTCCAGATTAAACTCCAGATTAAACTCCAGATTTAACTCCAGATTTAACTCCAGATTTAACTCCAGATTTAACTCTGGATTAAACTCCAGATTTAACTGTGACTGGTCCTCAAAGTCAAAATAACTTTCAACAATTGAATGTAAAATGTAACATGATGAAGCTCACTTGGAGACGTGTGTTAAACTGAAATCAGAGGTGAAGATGTGCAGGTTCTCCTGGGCTAATACACACCCAGAGTCGTCAGAACACACACACACACACACACACACACACACACAGCGGAACACAGTGGTTTGTTATGAGGAAATAACACAGAAATGAGGAAGATGAAGAGGAGGTGCATGTTTTACTCGGAACCCAACAGCACACCGCTCGTCAGAACACAGGCGGTTTAAAACTATTTTTGTTTCA
Organism: Pangasianodon hypophthalmus; assembly: GCF_027358585.1. Classification (NCBI taxonomy): domain Eukaryota; kingdom Metazoa; phylum Chordata; class Actinopteri; order Siluriformes; family Pangasiidae; genus Pangasianodon; species Pangasianodon hypophthalmus. Next base: position 90,827 of record NC_069725.1, read on the forward strand.
GGAATCTTCAAGTGACATCAAATGCTTTTTTATCATCTGACTAATCAGGAAGCATCTATCGCACAAACAAATCTTTTGGTCTGTTTCATTTGGTGCATGTAAAATTTCTTTTCCCTCAAACACTACCTGTCTCACAGTGCAGAGTAAAAGACACGTTACAGCGCTGCTAGTTTCACGCTAATTTACATGATAGACATTTAAACAGTTTAAGGCGAGTTTGAAAGGCAGATTCAGTAAATTTACACACACACTTCTGGCTGGAAAAAAAACACTGTGGTGTCAAATGTCCATTGTTAAAAGTGCTATACAAATAAAACTGAATTGAAACTGAAATCTCACCATGTTTATGTTCACTGGAGTCATGTCAACGTTAGCAAATACAAAAATGTTACTTGTAAACTTTCATAAAGCTCAGTGTACTGGATATGTGTATATATGATATATATATAAAATGGTCTTTATTTCTGCTTATTTCTTTCAGATGATGCGACATAAAGAGCACAGCTGTACAATTTATGTTGCTCTGTGTGTAAACAGAGCTGATCTTATCTACTGCAACAGTTTAACGTGTGGCTGTACTGACAGGAACGACATGAATTACAACCAAAATAATCACACTGACATCAACACTGCTTGTTTCACACCATTATTCTAACGAGTCTCTGATGAGTCTCTGCACCATCACTGATATCAACCTTGTGGACGTTGCCTGTCCAGCTTTTTTAAATTCCATAGTAAAATAGTATAAGCCAAATTCATACACAGTAGCACGGTTCAGTTTCTGCACACCACTGCACTGGAATGAAAAAAACACAGAGAACTGAAGCTGTGCGAAAAATTTTAAATATCGTTAGTGAACTGAATCAAGGCCTCACGTGAAACAGGAAATGACACAGGCTCCTACTGCATAGTCACTTCCACTTCCTGTTTCTCTACTTCCTGTAAAAGTAGGAGTGTAAACACACATGTTTGATTTTAACATAACGTTCTAATGGCATGTACAGAAACGAGACGCTGCTTCCTGTTTGTCCGATCAGTGATTGGTCATTACAGTGGTCATTATAACAATCGCCATGTGCGCGTGCGTGTGTGTGCGTGTGTGTGTGTGTGTAAGTGAACTTGGCTTCACTGTAATAAATGTTACTGTACATAACTTTTCCCAGAGTTTGGAGATAAACATCATGGTTCACATTATGGAATGCACAGTGCAAAACGAGAGCGAGGAATAAACACGAGCTCCTTCTTTATCTTCTTTAGTGGTTAATGTTGGAGGAAGTGACATCATTGAGACGGGAGAATCTGTCCACACCGTAACAGTTCAATGACAAACAGTAAAAAAGAGTCTCCATCAGAAATGTTCCTCGAAATGTGATGGAGGAACACTGAACTTTAAAAAAAAAAAAAAAAAAAAAAGAAAGTAAAAATAATTCCAGACTCATTAAGACTCGTCCTTCACCTGACATAAGTGGATGTAAGGAAAGTTCTGGAATCCACAAGGTCCGGCGGGGGCTGTTAGCTTAGCCGTGCCACTAAACTCACACAGGAGAAGTAGCATAGGACTAAACAGGAAGTGACATCACTACAGCCCCTCCTATTGAAGGCACTGCTGGTCATAAGACAGCGAGAGAGTTTGAGCTCCCTTGCAGTCATGTGACGTGGAACTGTCCCATGATTGGACATTTATTCAGAAAAAAAGTAGGCGGGATTTACATGGAGTCCTGGTCCTCCATTGGTTCATCAGCGACTCTGAAAGGAAAAAAAAACAGAGGAAAGAAAAACAAATACTGAAACTAGGTACAGAAAACACACTCTGTTTACACGCCTGTTAAAGTTACAGGTTTTTGTGATGTAAAAAAAAATGAAATCTTTTTCCACCTTTAACGTGAAATAGCAACCAGAAACTATTTTATTGAAAAACAAATAGAAATATTTTCTATTTCTCACAAGCTAAATCACCCCAAACCAAGCGGCGAAATGGCAAAAATGACGAAGGTAAAAACTTTTTGGGCATAATTCTAAAATAAATGTTTGGCAAAAAGAAAAAAAAACCAAGACAACTTATAACCCAAAGAACACCATACCCAGGGTGAAGCATGGTGGTGGCAGCATCATGCTATGGAGCTGCTGCTCTTCAGCTGGGACTGGAGCTCTAGTTAAGAAAGAGGGAATCATGGATAGCTTCAAATACCAATATATTTAGGCACAAAAGCTGCAGGTGTCTGTTAGACAACAGAAGATGAAGAAACATTTCACCTTCCAGCATGATAACGACCCAAAGCACAAATCCAAGTCAACAAAGGAACAGCTTCGGAAGACAAAGATCAGCATTTTGAATTGGTCCAGTCAGAGCCCAGATCTAAATCCTGTGGAATGACTTGTGTACAGGAGATTCCCTCGCTATGTGATAGGTCTGGAGAATTTTGCAAGGAAGCGTGGAATAAAATTACCAAATAATGAAGTGCTAAGTTAGTAGACTCTTACCCAAAAACACTGAGTGCTGAATTACAAACAAAAGGTGCTTTAACGCAGTATTAGTTAAGGGGTGTGTGTGTATACTTATAACATTTCAAAAAATTCTTTTTCACTTGAATGCTGTTGGTTGCTGTTTCACATTACAGGTGAAAAAAGATCTGCAGTGATTTTAGTTTGTTTCATTTCCTGAATCACAAAATCCTGTCATTACACACAGGGGTGTGTAAACTTTTATATCCACTGTATATAATGATGTAATAACATGTATAATGTAATTCTATAATGTGTATATGAAATGATGTACGTTCTGTACCTCTTAATATTGTTTAGGACTCCGACTGAGAGCGAGGCGAGAGCTTTGACTGCAGCAGTTTCCTCACTGTCTCCCTTCTGAGCACCGACATACGATGAACACACTGACAGCAACATCTCCCTGACACACGGCCAGTACTCACCTGAGAGAGAGAGAGAGAGAGAGAGAGAGAGACAGGGTATTATATTGATGTCCAGAAGACACACTTACTTTAGATTCAATTGTAAATGAGTAAATCACATCCCAGGAACAAGAGACAGACAGACAGAAAAGCAGACAGACAGAGAGACAGAGAGGAAGACAGACAGGCAGGCAGTTAGAGACAAGAAACAGAGAGACAGAGAGACAGAGAGACAGACTGACTCTGTATGTGCAGGACTTTCTGTAGTGACTGCACAGCGTTAGCGTTGGGTTTCTGATTCAGCACTTCCTCTGGTAAAGAATCCTGATACAGAGAGACAGACAGATAGATAGACAGACCGGTCAGTTAACATGCTATATTAGAATAATATCTACATTAGAAACAGTGTGTGTGAGTGTTTGGCCTGAAGTGTTCGGGGTGTGAGTGTTAGGTGTGTGAGAGATAACAGTGCGCTGAGCTGATTTTACACTTTCTCTTCCTGTCTTACTTTTAGTGTAAATTAATCTTGGCTGCATCTCATTTCAGCTTCATCACCACTGTTTAAGTGCCCTTCTTTTACTCATTCACTTAACACTAGAGGGTTATTTTTATTCTAAACAGAAGACTGTGTTTATTCTGTGTGTTAACTCCACATCAGAGGCTTGGTCAGTGTATATACGATGATCTCCTGTGAGAAGGACGTGCACAGTGCTCTATTAAAACTCCATTACATAGGGACCTTCAGTGTGTAAGCTGAATGTAGCAGAGCTCACATCTCTGCCCTTTAATGCTCCCTACATAGGCAGCCTCCTCCTCCTGCTGAATCAAACACGAGACGAGTGACATCATCACCACGAGTGCCCACTGTAACCATGTTGTGCATTAATGAGTTATACTGTAGACCCACCGATCAGCACATGAGTATCTGAGAGATCTACTGTGCACTGTAACCATTTATAACAAGTTATAACAGGTATAAACGGGTTATAACTGGTAATAACAGGTATATGACATTGTAACTGACCTCCAGCCCCAGCAGTGCACTAACACACGACTCTGACGCATCACAGATGGCCGTCAGGTCGTGACCCCCCTCCAGGGCCAAAACCACACGCCCTCCTGCTAACTTCATCAACTGCTGGGTCAGGAACCCAAAACCTGCACATACACACACACACACACACACACACACACGAATTACATTGATTGCTCAGTTAATAACCAGTAAAACACAGGTATTAGATTTGTGTGTAATTGTATGTGTGTGT
>NC_069725.1:100000-110000 GCF_027358585.1 Pangasianodon hypophthalmus
TTCTGCTAGATCCACCTACTTCTCCACCCTAATAGAAGATAACGAAAGCAATCCTATTTCTTATTTAACTAGCACAGTTCACTAGGAACGTGACCAGCACAGAAGCACAGAAACTAACACCATGTACTCGTGATCACTGTCAGAATTTCTTCAATGACAAACTTGTACATATTAAGCAAAAAGATTCAGAGTAGTAACTTAAAGTCAGACAATTTGAAACGAACTACTGTATGTAGAAAACAACATAACCATGTCAGTTCAGCGATTAAAATCTTTTATTCCCATCCAACAGGCTGAACTAAGCTCTTCTTCAAAATCATCAACTTGTGTTCTAGATCCCTTACCTACACACCTCTTCAAACTGATACTACCAGAAGCAATCAAATCTCCAAATAGTTAATTTTTTCCTTTACTTGCTATGCACCTAAATCCTTTAAACTAGCAGTTATCAAACCTATGATTTAAAAAACCCAATCTTGACCCTTGACCCCTATCAGTTGTCATATATCTGCTGCTGTTATCATAAAGATTGTCCTGTACACATCCCAGGACTTTGTTTGTTTATGCTTCTACACCTGCACACTATAATGATTCATAATCTCACTATCTGGTGTCACCCAGAAGAGTTCTGGAGTCTGGTTCCTCTCACGGTTTCTTCCTCATGTCGTCTCAGGAAGTTTTTCCTCACGCCTCAGGATTGCTCATTAGGGATTTAAATCTACATCCAGATTTCTGTAACGCTGCTTTAGGGCAGTATTTATTATTAAAAGCATTGTATAATTAAAACTGAACTGAACTGAACTTTCTCAAGTGCAGGATCTCAGTTTTGTTGTGATTTAGCTTCAGAGAATTTGTATCTTTGCAATGTTTTAAGTTTTATAAACAGTTTGTGTGTGAGTCAGATCAGAGAGGAACAGAAGGTTTAGTCTGAAGGGAAATGTGTGCATCATCTGCACAACTCTGACTAAAACTAATGGCACCCAGAGATATATCGTACACCATGTGGAACTTCTCTGTGACTTTAAAAACCACCTTGTGACACAGAATGTGTGTTTGTGTCTTTGTGTGCACGTGTGTGTGTATAGCAGATTAGCGTGACTTCAGACATCACTGTGTGAGTTTGGAGACAGGACAAGAGAAAATAATCAACGCTGACAACACTGAGATCAGCGAAAATAACACTGATAACATCATCAGCATCAGAATAGGAGATTATTTAATATTATTCATCAGTAACATCAACCTGTGTGTGTGTGTGTGTGTGTAGGGGGGCATTAATCAGTCCTGCACATGTTAATGATAGATCATATTAAAACGAGTTTCCATTCGTGAGTGTGGGAGAGCGGGACAGTGGAGGAGGACGTGGACGGGTGGATGAGGTTATGCATTCCTCCATTGTTTGTTGCTCCTCTTCCTTCCCCTCCTTCCTCCCCTCCTCCCCTCCCTCTACCCCATTCCCCCCCCGACCCCACCCGCTCTGTGGTTTGGCTCAGGATCTGTGTTCAGGAGGTGGAATGTCTTTTATCCTTCAGGCTCCACATTGTTCCAATCACTTCAGCGGAACGAAAGCTGAAACTGATCGCCATTCTGGAGGAGTGTGTGTGTGTGTGTGTGTGTGTGTGTGTGCATCGTAGGTCGTGTTAATGATTAAACATTCAAAGCCGTAGCAGATTCCACATTGTCAGTGCATGTATTTGTGTGTGTGTATGTGTGTGTGCTGCAGATGAAAGTTTCTGCTGATCACCAGAAATTTGGATCAAACAGTACTTCTAAATTCAGCTCAGATGTCTGTGTGCGTTTGTGTGTGTGTGTGTGTGTGTGTGTGTGTGTACTCACCCCCACTCCTCCACATGGCAGCATGACGAACATCCTCTGGGACAAAATGCCTGTTGGACAGAGAGGGACATAAATAAAGGATTCACACATACACACACACAGAAAAAGGCTAAGATGCAAAACACAAAGAGAAACATTTACATTAGGAGTGTTACACAAGGCCACTATCTGGATCTGTATTCAAACTTAAACCTGAAATTTTCATCCTAAATTGGAAAAAAAAAAAATTAACTGCTAAAGGTCTGATCTTCGGTCTGATACGCTGACCCGCCCACCAACTCTCTCCTCTTTATTTATATGATAGTTACTTCCTTTTCTTATTTCCCTCTTGCTATAGTAGTTAATTAACCTCAAATGCTGCATGTGTTAAATCCATGTGTGTGTGTGTGCGCGTGCGCGTGTGTGTGTTCATTACCGGTGAGGTTGCGGTTGTCCAGTTTGAGGCGGTTCAGTGGGTTTGTGCCGTACAGGAGAACATGACGCTCCGTATGAACCGACTGTAACTCCTCCAGAGTCGCCTTACGACCACGGATACTCTACACACACACACAAACACACACACACACACACACGCACACACGGATATTGAGTAATTGTGTGCTGTAGAGTGCAGTGGAAAGCAGCAGAGAGCAATAAAGTACAGTTAAATAGGGTGTAGTAGAGAACAGTAGGGTGTAGTTGGGCAGTAAGGTATAGTACAGGGGAGTAGGTATGAGAATGTAGGACAGGACAGCAGGGTGAAGTAGGGGATAGTAGAGTGTAGTAGAGAGCAGTAGGGTGTAGTAGAGGGCAGTAGGGTGTAATAGGGGATAGTAGAGAGCAGTAGGGTGTAGTAGAGGGTAGTAGGGTGTAATGGGAGTAGGAGAGAGCAGTATGGTGTAGTAGAGAGCAGTAGAGTGTAATGGGGGATAGTAGAGAGCAGTAGGGTGTAGTAGAGAGCAGTAGGGTGTAGTAGAGGGCAGTGGGGTGTAATAGAGGGCAGCAGGGTGTAATGGGGGTAGGAGAGAGCAGTAGGGTGTAGTAGAGAGCAGTAGGGTGTAACAGGGGATAGTAGAGGGCAGTAGGGTGTAATAGGGGATAGTAGAGGGCAGTACGGTGTAATAGCGGATAATAGAGAGCAGCAGGGTGTAGTAGAGGGCAGTGGGGTGTAGTAGAGGGCAGCAGGGTGTAATGGGGGTAGGAGAGAGCAGTAGGGTGTAGTAGAGAGCAGTAGGGTGTAATAGGGGATAGTAGAGGGCAGTAGGGTGTAATAGGGGATAGTAGAGAGCAGTAGGGTGTAGTACAGAACAGTAGGGTGTAATGGGGGATAGTAGAGAGCAGTAGGGTGTAGAAGAGAGCAGTAGGGTGTAGTACAGAGCAGTAAGGTGTAATGGGGGTAGGAGAGAGCAGTAGGGTGTAATAGGGGATAGTAGAGAGCAGTAGGGTGTAGTAGAGGGCAGTAGGGTGTAGTAGAGGGTAGTAGGGTGTAATGGGGGTAGGAGAGAGCAGTATGGTGTAGTAGAGAGCAGTAGAGTGTAATGGGGGATAGTAGAGAGCAGTAGGGTGTAGTAGAGAGCAGTAGGGTGTAGTAGAGGGCAGTAGGGTGTAATAGGGGATAGTAGAGAGCAGTAGGGTGTAGTAGAGGGCAGTAGGGTGTAATGGGGGATAGTAGAGAGCAGTAGGGTTTAGTAGAGAGCAGTAGGGTGTAATGGGGTAGTAGAGAGCAGTAGGGTGTAGTAGAGGGCAGTAGGGTGTAATGGGGGATAGTAGAGAGCAGTAGGGTTTAGTAGAGAGCAGTAGGGTGTAATGGGGTAGTAGAGAGCAGTAGGGTGTAGTAAAGAGCAGTAGGGTGTAATGGGGTAGTAGAGAGCAGTAGGGTGTAGTAGAGAGCAGTAGAGTGTAATGGGGTAGTAGAGAGCAGTAAGGTGTAGTAGAGGGCAGTAAGGTGTAATGGGGGTAGGAGAGAGGAGTATGGTGTAGTAGAGGGCAGTAGGGAGTAGTAGAGGGCAAGTAGAGGGCAGTAAGGTGTAGTAGAGGGCAGTAGGGAGTAGTAGAGGGCAAGTAGAGGGCAGTAGGGTGTAATAGGGGGTAGTAGAGAGCAGTAGGGTGTAGTAGAGAGCAGTAAGGTGTAATGGGGTAGTAGAGAGCAGTAGGGCGTAGTAGAGGGCAGTAGGGTGTAATAGGGGATAGTAGAGAGCAGTAGGGTGTAGTAGAGGGCAGTAGGGTGTAATAGGGGATAGTAGAGAGCAGTAGGGTGTAATGGGGGATAGTAGAGAGCAGTAGGGTGTAGTAGAGAGCAGTAGGGTGTAATGGGGTAGTAGAGAGCAGTAAGGTGTAGTAGAGGGCAGTAAGGTGTAATGGGAGTAGGAGAGAGCAGTAGGGTGTAGTAGAGGGCAGTAGGGAGTAGTAGAGGGCAAGTAGAGGGCAGTAGGGTGTAATAGGGGGTAGTAGAGGGCAGTAGGGTGTAGTAGAGAGCAGTAGGGTGTAATGGGGTAGTAGAGAGCAGTAGAGTGTAATGAGGGTAGGAGAGAGCAGTAGGGTGTAACAGGGGATAGTAGAGAGCAGTAGGGTGTAGTAGAGGGCAGTAGGGTGTAATAGGGGATAGTAGAGAGCAGTAGGGTGTAACAGGGGATAGTAGAGAGCAGTAAGGTGTAGTAGAGGGCAGTAGGGTGTAATAGGGGATAGTAGAGAGCAGTAGGGTGTAGTAGAGAGCAGTAGAGTGTAATGGGGGATAGTAGAGAGCAGTAGGGTGTAGCAGAGAGCAGTAGAGTGTAATGGGGGATAGTAGAGAGCAGTAGGGTGTAGTAGAGGGCAGTAAGGTGTAATGGGGATAGTAGAGAGCAGTACGGTGTAGTAGAGAGCAGTAGGGTGTAATAGGGGATAGTAGAGAGCAGTAGGGTGTAATAGGGGATAGTAGAGAGCAGTAGGGTGTAGTAGAGAGCAGTAGGGTGTAATGGGGGATAGTAGAGAGCAGTAGGGTGTAATGGGGGATAGTAGAGAGCAGTAGGGTGTAATGGGGGTAGTAGAGAGCAGTAGGGTGTAATGGGGGATAGTAGAGAGCAGTAGGGTGTAGTAGAGAGCAGTAGGGTGTAATAGCGGATAGTAGAGAGCAGTAGCGTGTAGTAGAGGGCATCAGGGTGTAATGGGGGATAGTAGAGAGCAGTAGGGCGTAGTAGAGGGCAGTAGGGTGTAGTAGAGGGCAGTAGGGTGTAATAGGGGATAGTAGAGAGCAGCAGGGTGTAATGGGGGATAGTAGAGAGCAGTAGGGTGTAGTAGAGAGCAGTAGGGTGTAATGGGGGATAGTAGAGAGCAGTAGGGTGTAGTAGAGAGCAGTAGGGTGTAATAGGGGGTAGTAGAGGGCAGTAGGGTGTAGTAGAGGGCAGTAGGGTGTAATAGGGGATAGTAGAGGGCAGTAGGGTGTAATAGGGGATAGTAGAGGGCAGTAGGGTGTAGTAGAGGGCAGCAGGGTGTAATGGGGGATAGTAGAGAGCAGTAGGGTGTAGTAAAGAGCAGTAGGGTGTAATGGGGTAGTAGAAAGCAGTAGGGTGTAGTAGAGAGCAGTAGAGTGTAATGGGGTAGTAGAGAGCAGTAAGGTGTAGTAGAGGGCAGTAAGGTGTAATGGGGGTAGGAGAGAGCAGTAGGGTGTAGTAGAGGGCAGTAGGGAGTAGTAGAGGGCAAGTAGAGGGCAGTAGGGTGTAATAGGGGGTAGTAGAGAGCAGTAGGGTGTAATGGGGTAGTAGAGAGCAGTAGAGTGTAATGAGGGTAGGAGAGAGCAGTAGGGTGTAACAGGGGATAGTAGAGAGCAGTAGGGTGTAGTAGAGGGCAGTAGGGTGTAATAGGGGATAGTAGAGGGCAGTAGGGTGTAATAGGGGATAGTAGAGGGCAGTAGGGTGTAGTAGAGGGCAGCAGGGTGTAATGGGGGATAGTAGAGAGCAGTAGAGTGTAGTAGAGAGCAGTAGGGTGTAATGGGGTAGTAGAAAGCAGTAGGGTGTAGTAGAGAGCAGTAGAGTGTAATGGGGTAGTAGAGAGCAGTAAGGTGTAGTAGAGGGCAGTAAGGTGTAATGGGGGTAGGAGAGAGCAGTAGGGTGTAGTAGAGGGCAGTAGGGAGTAGTAGAGGGCAAGTAGAGGGCAGTAGGGTGTAATAGGGGGTAGTAGAGAGCAGTAGGGTGTAATGGGGTAGTAGAGAGCAGTAGAGTGTAATGAGGGTAGGAGAGAGCAGTAGGGTGTAATAGGGGATAGTAGAGAGCAGTAGGGTGTAGTAGAGGGCAGTAGGGTGTAATGGGGGATAGTAGAGGGCAGTAGGGTGTAGTAGAGGGCAGTAGGGTGTAATAGGGGATAGTAGAGGGCAGTAGGGTGTAGTAGAGGGCAGTAGGGTGTAATAGGGGATAGTAGAGGGCAGTAGGGTGTAGTAGAGGGCAGTAGGGTGTAATAGGGGATAGTAGAGGGCAGTAGGGTGTAATAGGGGATAGTAGAGGGCAGTAGGGCGTAGTAGAGGGCAGCAGGGTGTAATAGGGGATAGTAGAGAGCAGTAGGGTGTAATAGGGGATAGTAGAGAGCAGTAGGGTGTAGTAGAGAGCAGTAGGGTGTAATGGGGGATAGTAGAGAGCAGTAGGGCGTAGTAGAGGGCAGTAGGGTGTAATAGGGGATAGTAGAGAGCAGTAGGGTGTAATGGGGATAGTAGAGAGCAGTAGGGTGTAATAGGGGATAGTAGAGAGCAGTAGGGTGTAATGGGGGTAGTAGAGAGCAGTAGGGTGTAATGGGGGTAGTAGAGAGCAGTAGGGTGTAATGGGGATAGTAGAGAGCACTAGGGTGTAATAGGGGATAGTAGAGAGCAGTAGGGTGTAATGGGGGTAGTAGAGAGCAGTAGGGTGTAATGGGGATAGTAGAGAGCAGTAGGGTGTAATGGGGTAGTAGAGAGCAGTAGGGTGTAATGGGGGATAGTAGAGAGCAGTAGGGTGTAATGGGGGTAGTAGAGAGCAGTAGGGTGTAATGGGTGTAGTAGAGAGCAGTAGGGTGTAGTAGAGAGCAGTAGGGTGTAATGGGGATAGTAGAGAGCAGTAGGGTGTAATAGGGGATAGTAGAGAGCAGTAGGGTGTAATGGGGGTAGTAGAGAGCAGTAGGGTGTAATGGGGGTAGTAGAGAGCAGTAGGGTGTAATGGGGATAGTAGAGAGCAGTAGGGTGTAATAGGGGATAGTAGAGAGCAGTAGGGTGTAATGGGGGTAGTAGAGAGCAGTAGGGTGTAATGGGGGTAGTAGAGAGCAGTAGGGTGTAATGGGGATAGTAGAGAGCAGTAGGGTGTAATGGGGTAGTAGAGAGCAGTAGGGTGTAATGGGGGATAGTAGAGAGCAGTAGGGTGTAATGGGGGTAGTAGAGAGCAGTAGGGTGTAATGGGTGTAGTAGAGAGCAGTAGGGTGTAGTAGAGAGCAGTAGGGTGTAATGGGGGTAGTAGAGAGCAGTAGGGTGTAATGGGTGTAGTAGAGAGCAGTAGGGTGTAATGGGGGTAGTAGAGAGCAGTAGGGTGTAATGGGTGTAGTAGAGAGCAGTAGGGTGTAGTAGAGGGCAGTAGAGTGTAGTAGAGGGCAGTAGGGTGTAATGTGGGTAGTAGAGAGCAGTACGGTGTAGTAGTGGGTAGTAGTGGAGTTAGTTAGTGCACTACCTCGCACTGCGCTCTCAGTCCGCGCTCCTGCAATCGAGACCAGATGCTCTGAATTCTCCCAGCATGCTCTGGGTGAGAGCTGTTATCTCCACACGTACACTGGTGCTTTAACATCTGAGAGTCATATACCAAACCTACACACACACATGCACACACAATCACACGCACACTCCAATGTATGCAAACACTAAATCATTTACATAACAAAAAAAAAAAAAAAAAAAAAAGAGTCGACTCAGTGTTCAAATCCAACCTGCAGCCTTCTGATTGGTCGGCAGTCTTACCTGTGGTAAAGCGTGATTGGCTGAGGTTGGGCTCGGGTGCCGTGGCTATGGGCAGTGTTTTGTCAGGCAGTGTGTGTGAGGTTGAGGCTGGTGAGGACTGTGTGCGTGACAGTGGGCGGTGCATCCCACCGAGCATCATGGGTAATGCCATTTGGGCCGTGTGTCTGCGCAGCTGCTGCAGCTGTTTCTGCGTCTCCCAAAGACGTGACTACACACACACACACACACACACACACACACACGGGGTTAAGACTGGAGAAGGACTTTGCTGCCCTCTTGTGAGTTTAGTGAGAAGGAACAGTGGACCAGTGGCGTGGTGAGAGCACGCCCTCTGCTGGAGAACAGTCAGCTCTACACTCTGACACTGTGCTGTGTGTTAGTGATGAAACACTAGTCCTGATGTGTTCGTGTCACATTTTCAATTGCCTGTGTGTGCGTGCAAATAAATTTTAAACACTTCACACTTTCTCAAAACTTAGAGACAGATTTACTGAGAGAAAATTTTATATAATAAGAGAATTTCTAATGACAGGTGTTTAAGTGACTGTTTGTGCTGGTGGGCGTGGCCATGCTAATGACCATAAAAATATGCATGCAAATAAACCCACGTGACCTTTGTTTTGTAAACTGTGTGTATGGGTGTGTGGGGTGTGTGGGGTATGTGTGTGTGTGTGTGTGTGTGCTACCTGGTTGAGAATGAGGGTCTGCTGAAGGCTGAGCTGCTCGTCCTGGGTCTCCGCCTCCCTCTGTGACTCTGCCCTGCTCTTACTGGCATTGCTGGATGACGTCCCCACCTCCTCCGAGTCCATGTCCTCAGAGGGGATCTGACAGAGACGTGGCTTCTCACTCGACTTCGACATGAGCTGCAGAACACACACACACACACACAATTAAAGCTGACTGTTCACTGGATGAAATATAGTATGTATGAGTGAATGTTTGTATGACTGTGTGTGTGTGTGTGTGTGCGTGCGTGTGTGTATACCTTGCCAAGGTGTGTTTGTTGTTTCAGTCTCTCCAGCAGCTGTGTGTTGTGTTGCTGTTGCAGCAGGTGTGTGTGTATGGCACGGGGACTAGGAGGCAGCGGCTCAGACCGTGTACGGCTCAGCGGTTTGTGAGCAGCGCTGACATGCAAAGGTACTGGAGCCAGACCTGGAACTGCATGCACACACACACACACACACACACACAGTTGTAACGTTCCACAGCAGGTGAAGTAGCCATCAGTCAGTAAAAACATGCAGTGTGTTACAGTGGGTGAGTGTGTGTTACAGCATAGGTGTTACATTGTGTGTTACAATGTGTGTGTTACAGTGTGACTTACAGTGTGTGTGTGTGTGTTACAGTGTGGGTTACAGTATTAGTTAAAGTGTGTGTTACAGTGTGGTTTACAGTGTGTGTGTGTGTGTGTGTGTTACAGTGTGTGTGTGTTACAGTGTTGGTTACAGTGTGTGTGTGTATTACAGTGTTGGTTACATTGTGTGTGTGTGTGTGTTACAGTGTGGGTTACAGTATTAGTTAAAGTGTGTGTTACAGTGTTGGTTACCATGTGTGTATTACAGTGTGGTTTACAGTGTGTGTGTCTGTGTGTGTTACAGTGTTGGTTACCATGTGTGTATTACAGTGTGTGTGTCTGTGTGTGTGTTACAGTGTTGGTTACAGTGTGTGTGTGTGTGTGTTACAGTGTTGGTTACAGTGTGTGTGCATTACAGTGTTGGTTACAGTGAACTGTGTGTAAGTGTGAGTGTGTGTGTATTACAGTGTGTGTTACAGTGCGTGTGTGTGTGTGTTACAGTGTGTGTGTGTTACAGTGTTGGTTACAGTTTGTGTGTATTACAGTGTTGGTTACAGTGTGTGTGTTACAGTGTTGGTTACAGTGTGTGTGTGTGTATTACAGTGTTGGTTACAGTGTGTGTGTTACAGTGTTGGTTACAGTGTGTGTGTGTTACAGTGTTTGTTACAGTGTGTGTGTGTGTGTGTATTACAGTGTTGGTTACAGTGAACTGTGTGTAAGTGTGAGTGTGTGTTACAGTGTGGTTTACAGTGTGTGTGTGTTACAGTGTTGGTTACAGTGTGTGTGTGTGTTACAGTGTTGGTTACAGTGTGTGTGTTACAGTGTTGGTTACAGTGTGTGTGTGTAAGTGTGAGTGTGTGTGTATTACAGTGTGGTTTACAGTGTGTGTGTGCGTGTGTTACAGTGTATGTGTGTGTGTTACAGTGTTAGTTACAGTGTGTGTGTGTGTG
>NC_069725.1:125000-140000 GCF_027358585.1 Pangasianodon hypophthalmus
ACTTTGTTTGTCCAAAAGCATGATGGAGAAAATCCAGCATACTTCCTCCATCCCACAATGCACTGCAGCAGCTTAGGGTCCCTATGAGTGCAGAGTCAATGAGCCAAGGGAACAGTGAACGAGGGAACAGTGAAAGAGGGCACAGTGAACGAGGGAACAGTGAACGAGGGAACAGTGAACGAGGGAACAGTGAAAGAGGGCACAGTGAAAGAGGGAACAGTGAACGAGGGAACAGTGAACGAGGGAACAGTGAACGAGGGAACAGTGAAAGAGGGCACAGTGAACGAGGGAACAGTGAACGAGGGAACAGTGAACGAGGGAACAGTGAACGAGGGAACAGTGAAAGAGGGCACAGTGAACGAGGGAACAGTGAACGAGGGAACAGTGAAAGAGGGCACAGTGAATGAGGGAACAGTGAACGAGGGAACAGTGAAAAAGGGAACAGTGAAAAAGGGCACAGTGAACGAGGACACAGTGAACGAGGGAACAGTGAACACAGAAATGGAACACAGCCGGTGTCCCTGTGTTTATCAGCTGCACTGATGCAGAATTTGAAGCTCTATTAATCTGATCATGTCCATCACTAAACTCCACCCCTCACTCTCCAGAGACTCCGCCCACTTCACCCGCTACTGTTCTGTGATGGGAAACAGCCACAGCAACTCGAGTGCAGACGGTTCACGGATTCAGATTAGGACCTGTACTGTACCACACTGTGTGTGTGTGTGTGTGTGTGTGTGTGTGTGTGTGTGCACGTGTAACCCAGAGAGTGCACAGTTCTCTTGCTATCTTGTTTTTTTCTCTCTCTCTCTCTCTCTCTCTCTTCCTGTCTCTCTCTCTCTGTCTCTGTTTCTCTGTCTCTCCCTCCCTTTTCCTCCCTTTCCCTCCCTCTGTCTCTCTCTCCCCATCCCTCTCTCTCTGTCTCTCTTGTTTCTTGCTGTTGCCAAATTGACCTTGTGTAAGACAGGATCTCCAATTATAGACCCTACTAACCACACACACATCCACCCTCTGTCTCACTCTCTGCCTGTCTCACTCTCACTCTCTGTCTCTGTCTTTCTCACTTCATTTTATCTTTCTTTACATCTCTCGCTCTGTCTACAGTAAATGGTGAGCCTTAAAGATACACACACACACGCATTTTATCGGAAGCGCTCTGTGACCCATATTCGAAGGAAAACCTCAACGCTCTGAAAATGTCAAAATGGCACTGCAAGTCCTGCTACCGTGTGTGTGTGTGTGTGTGTGTGTGTGTGTGTGTGCGCGCACTCTTTATTGGTCTGAACACTGTGTCCATTTAGCGGAGGAAATCCTGACTGGTGTTTATTTCAGCAAGGACGGTGAAAGAAAAGTTGATTATTTTCCTATAACAGCATGTCCCCAAGAGCTTATTTCTCTTATACAGCAATTTACCAACAATTCCAAATTTTTTATTTATTAGAGAACAACACTACATACTTTTTATCTGTTTATAGTCACAGTTAACAAGTTAGTTTCTGTTGTCACTTACGTTATAGCAGCTATAAACAGTCGTTCCCTCACCAGACTCTCTTTATTCTCTCTCTTCAAGTTAATAAGAGAAAATAAAATCACAGCTTGTTGCGCATGTTACTGAGAAACCGCAAAGAAGCGTAAACTCCTCTGTCCTGAAAATGTCGGAAAACTTACAGTTACAGCTTTACCTCTGACTGTTACAAAGCGCTGACACTGGAGACTCCTTCCATAAGTGTAAAATTGGTGGAGTTGAATAAGATTTGAATCAATTTATAATTCATTGACCACGCCCCCATTTTCATCCATGTACACAAAGCTCCGCCCCTAAAACTTATGGTGGTTTCAACTAGAGTTACCATTAAGGATCGTCATGACATCGCTTTCCACTGCACTCGTTACAACTTCATAAACAGGCAACTTCTCCTCATAATGATCTATGAGGATGTGAAGGGCGTTGGGGGCGTGGCTATAAAATGACTAAAATCAATGACTGGCCAATCTAAATTCAAAGAAGCATTCCAGGAAGGCAGATTTCCAAACTGTTTTTTTTTCACCTACGTAAAAGCTGAGAATGTTACAGCTTGTTCTGAGACAATGGCTTAAACTATTTTTCTTATCAATTCTACATAATATTCTACATTTGTATTAGCAAGAAGTTAAAAATATTGACTAATGCACCTTTACATAAATGTCTCTTTACAGAAAACTTCACCAGATCATTCTTACTCCGTTTATGTGGAGCGTCCGCTGTCCAAGTCCCTGTGAATGAGCTGTTACTATGGAAACGATAACCTATTAGAACGAGTGCATTAATATAAACCTGCGCTACTGTCAGAGCTGCTGTTATAGAAAACTAATCAACACCTTCTGAGCCATGACCCTCTGCTTGGATAAGGAACTGCATGAGTCAGATGTGAACCACGTGTGAGACGAATATAAATGTCAGACTATAAAATAGCTGATGCTGAATTTTAGACAAAACCACACACACACACACACAGACACACACACAGACACACACATGTGAGAATTATGAGTTTATAAATTCCTCTTTCACACATGGCTCTTTTCAAGTCTCATTTTTATACATTTTACATCACGACAAATCAAAACAACGACGAGGATCAGCAAGGAGATCAATAATGACGTTCGCTGCATAGTGCACAGGGGATCAGTGTGCTGTTTGGAACCAAGCCCAGAAAAGGTGACACTGTAAACGCAGCTCTTCGTCCAGAGATTCTCATGAAGACGATTCAGTTTCAGTCGCACAAAAGAACCCAACGAAACACAATCCTCAATGATGACATCATCACCGCTGCCATTGTGTTTGTCTAGCCATCGATCCACTGCATCAACCCGATCCTGTGTGTGTGAGTGTGTGTGAGAGTGTGTGTGAGAGTACACTTGTACCATGTGTCTGTAGGTTTGTGTCTATATCACAATTCCACTGTGTACTTTAGAGCAGGTTTTTACATTCATTTATTTATTTGTTGTTTTTACCTCAGGTTGAGTCACACACACTGAGAACTTGTGAAATTTGAGAACTTGTGAAATTATTTCTCATCTGTTTTGCTCTTACTCTCACATTAAAACTGTTCACCACTAAAACACCAAACTGGCTGTTTTTCACATGGTAGTGGCAGAAAGGGAAGACGCTGCTGTGTGACTGTCACATGATCACACCACCAAGATGGTAGACTTTTGCACGATGCAGGTTTCTGTATGAGGTGTTGTCACGTGTCACTGCTCTGTGTCGTGAACAAGTTACACTGCGGTGTGTCAGAAAGTGTTCATGGTGTTAAAATCAATGAAAACATCAGAGGAATGCAGCACACTGATTTCTATTGTTTTTATGTTTCATTGTGAACAGGAAACTTACAGGAATAACACAAACACAGAGTTTATACATTTCCCCACACATGCATGTGTGAGTGTGTGTGTGTGCAGGTGGACAGGTGTACAGTCCCTAAACAATATTATGTTGCCATGATATCAATATCATGATATCAACAAACAAAAATAACAAACAAAAATAAATAAACAAACAATATCATCCATCCATCTTCCATACCGCTTATCCTACACAGGGTCACGAGGAGCCTGGAGCCTCTCCCAGGGGGGGGGACGCCCTGGACAGGGCACCATCCCACACACACACACACACACACACACACACACACACACACTACGGACAATTCAGAGATGCCAGTCAGCCTACAACACATGTCTTTGGACTGGGGGAGGAAACTGGGGGAACCCAGATGAAACCACCAAGGCATGAGGAGAACACGCAAACTCCACACACACACACACACACACACACACACAGGACAGAGGCGGGAACTGAACCGCCAATCCAGGAGGTGTGAGGCAAACGTGCTAATCACTAAGCCACTGTGCCCCCATCTTATCTTATCTTATCTTATCTTATCTTATCTTATCAGACCTGCTCCAAAAATGCCCCAAAAGTGCAGTCTTTTTCTTCCCACAAGAATCTACATGTGAGTCTGGAATGAACTGCACAAGTGTTTACAACCGTCTGGAGCCCCGCCCACTGCCCCAATGCTCTCGACCCGCACTGCATCCTCGCTTTCTATCACAGTAAATGGAGAATATTTTGAGTTCATTAACATGAAATAAAATCTATCACTGTGAGTTCCACTTAGTGAACATTACACACACACACGAAGTATATAATTATCATTAGTTAAACAGATTTCTTACAGATGTACCAAAAGAGAAAAAAAAGAATGAATATTTTGACCTAAAAAGATTAAACAGCTCAATCAGAATACTCGATCTGTATTTGATTACAACCCTAATAGACAGACAGACAGACAGACAGACAGACAGTAGTGAGCAGCTGTGTATTGTTCATGCTGATACTCAAACCCCAGATAATGACCTAATTAATTATAAAAATTAATTTTATTTTCTTATATCATTTATTTTTAATTTATTTATTAAACAGATTTCAAGCAGAATAACTACAGAAACCAATCAGTCAATAAAGGTCTGGATCAAGTCTCTATAGCAGTGACGGGATTTGAACTCACAACCTTCTGGTCATTAATGTTAGACTCGGACCATGAAGGCTGAGTGTGTTCTTTACCGCACTCGAGTTAATACACACTTAGAGCAAATCAATAAAGGTGCATTAAAAACCTAATTAAAAACAAACAAATAAAGAAACACTGCTTCTGTCAGTAGTGTTGAACCTGTCAGTGCTGGGATGTAAAGTCATAACCTGCTGCTCAGAAAGACAGAATTTTGACCTGCAGTGTGTAGAAATGAGACAGTAATTAAGTTATAGTTCTTACCTGCTGAGTTTGGGTTCTACAGCAGCACGTGAAGAACGAAACCCATCTGTACAGAACAGAAAACATTTCAGTTTCACATGTTTATTACAATAATGAGAAAATCTCAAATCTGCTGTCACCTAAACATAAACTAACCCAAGCTAACACAACTAACCCAAACTAACATAAACTAACCCAAGCTAACACAACTAACCCAAACTAACATAAACTAACCCAAACTAACACAACTAACCCAAACTAACATAAACTAACCCAAGCTAACACAACTAACCCAAACTAACACAACTAACCCAAACTAACATAAACTAACCCAAACTAACACAACTAACCCAAACTAACATAAACTAACCCAAGCTAACACAACTAACCCAAACTAACATAAATTAACCCAAGCTAACACAACTAACCCAAACTAACATAAACTAACCCAAACTAACACAACTAACCCAAACTAACATAAACTAACCCAAACTAACACAACTAACCCAAACTAACATAAACTAACCCAAACTAACACAACTAACCCAAACTAACATAAACTAACCCAAACTAACATAAATTAACCCACGCTAACACAACTAACCCAAACTAACATAAACTAACCCAAGCTAACACAACTAACCCAAACTAACATAAACTAACCCAAACTAACATAAACTAACCCAAACTAACACAACTAACCCAAACCAAAGCCTTGTTTATACATTTGCGTTAACATGTGAGTGTTTGGGTCGTGATGCAGAGAGGAGGATTGTGGGTAAGCGTGACATATAGAAATGCAGATCCAGGCTTTTTTACAGAAATATGGCAGAACATCATCAGGCGACTGCGGATTGGCTGGTGGAGAGACGTGTTCGATTGCGTGCTCGAAAACGTTGTGACATTTCTTCCACAGGTTTATTCAAATTCAGATTAATGTTTTTACATCAGAGTAATAGTGTTCATAATACATCTGAAGTGCAAACAATAAAACGATAAACAATAAATTTTCCTTCATCGCATCCAGAACTTTCCTTCTTCTATAGAGGAGCTCATGCTCTGAAACTGCTTTCTGAAAGTGTCGTCCGTTATAAACCTTAAAACAGCTGGAGAGAGAAACGGATGAAACACGCAGTGTATAAATCTCAGAGTAAACAGATTCAGTGTGTGAGTGTCTCAGTCTGGTGTCTTTAATAAACACGTCTCCTCTGTGATTAAACTCTCACACTGAACAGCGAGTAGAAATGAACACGAGCGAGTTTCCCTGTGCTTCACGCTCGCTTCACACACGGCGACATGATCACGTTACAGTATAACGCATTTATTTACACAAAACTACAGTCATGATAGAGACAATATAAATATTCATATCTAAATTGTGAGTCTTTTTAATGGCTGTAGTTGATTATAATGTCCAGTTTAATCCTGCAGGATCACACACTTTACTTTCTCTTTCTTCTAACACACTCCTAATAAACACACGGTGCAGGTGACATAAAGCACAGCAACGCAATAACAATAAAAACTAAAACTTCAGCCAGCGATGGACAGAACTGTGGATTTAAACACTAATTAAACTGAAGTGTTTGGATATGAGAGCTGATCACACTGCTGAGTACAGACGAGTTACAATTCACTCAGTTTATAATTAATCACACGAGGTTTCTTTGTACAATAAAAAACACTTTACTAAACAACATTATATTCATGTTTCTTCTATTTATTATTCCTGCAGTCAAACTCACTTGTGTTGGATTTTCTTCTCATTGTTTTCTGTAAACTCCAGTGTGGCTCATGAGACAGCGCCTCCTACAGCACACACTCACGTTACGGTATACTAATATATACTCAGACACGCGCTCGCAGACGCGCGCTCGCAGACGCGCTCGCAGACGCGCTCGCAGACACGCGCTCGCAGACACGCGCTCGCAGACGCGCTCGCAGACGCGCTCGCAGACACGCGCTCGCAGACGCGCTCGCAGACGCGCGCTCGCAGACGCGCTCGCAGACGCGCTCGCAGACGCGCTCGCAGACACGCGCTCGCAGACACGCTCGCAGACACGCGCTCGCAGACACGCGCTCGCAGACACGCTCGCAGACACGCGCTCGCAGACACGCGCTCGCAGATGCTAGGGGTGGGCGATATGGCAAAAATATCATATCAGGATTTTTCTCAGGCAGAATCACGATCCACGATCTTATCTTGATTCTTTTTTGTGTTGGTTTTTAAGACTATTTTGCAAGTTACTGAGCAGTACAGCCAAACTTATTTCCCTATATAGCCCTATAGCCCTACAACGTAACAAAACCTAAAAGAAAAAAGAACCACATACCATTTAGGCCAAAGAACCTTTTCAAACAAATTTTAATCAAGTGGGCAAATCTGCAAAGAACATTCGACAACAATTCTGACATGGTTTAGACTTGACTTCAATTAAAATCACACTTTTGCTTTTGCGTAAATCTGATCCCAAAATGAACACTGGTTTTGAAAAATCTAATGTTGGTAAGAAGTGTAACAGTGAGGTAGTGTATTAGACACAACCTCAGAACATCGGTCTATTCAGGTAGCATGAAAAGTAGAATTAACAGAAACAGAAAAACAAGACATCAATGAGGCAAAGCTAGTTTCTTGGCTTATTCAAAAAAGGCTAAATAAAAATGTAAAATCTTGTAATCTAATCTAAGTATTAACATTCAACAATAAATTTAAATTGGTCTAGACTTCAAGTAGAATCAGAGACTTTAGCATAATTCCCAAAATAAACATTGTGCTTTTACCTTTTGAAACCAACACTATAAAATTTATTCTACGACATAAAATACATCAGTAACACCCCACTCGTGATTTTTTTAAGCTTTTATGTGTCTTGAAAAAGGCGGTTGCTAACAAGTGGCTAAACAGGACTACAGAGGTTGTTAGGTGTATCGCTGATACACACTCGCTGATACACACTCGCTGATACACACTCGCAGACACGCACTCGCTGATACACACTCGCAGACACGCACTCGCTGATACACACTCGCAGACACGCACTCGCTGATACACACACAGACACACACTCGCTGATACACACTCGCTGATACACACTCGCAGACACGCACTCGCTGATACACACTCGCAGACACGCACTCGCTGATACACACACAGACACGCACTCGCTGATACACACACAGACACGCACTCGCTGATACGCACTCACAGACACGCACTCGCTGATACGCATTCACAGACACGCACTCGCTGATACACACACAGACACACACTCGCTGATACACACAGACACGCACTCGCTGATACGCACTCACAGACACACACTCGCTGATACGCACACAGACACGCACTCGCTGATACGCACTCACAGACACGCACTCGCTGATACGCACTCACAGACACGCACTCGCTGATACGCACTCACAGACACGCACTCGCTGATACACACACAGACACACACTCGCTGATACACACAGACACGCACTCGCTGATACACACTCGCAGACACGCACTCGCAGACACGCACTCGCAGACACGCACTCGCAGACACGCACTCGCAGACACGCACTCGCTGATACGCACTCGCAGACACGCACTCGCAGACACGCACTCGCTGATACACACTCACAGACACGCACTCGCTGATACACACTCGCAGACACGCACTCGCTGACACACACTCGCAGACACGCACTCGCTGATACACACTCACAGACACGCACTCGCTGACACACACTCGCAGACACGCACTCGCTGACACGCACTCGCAGACACGCACTCGCAGACACGCACTCGCAGACACGCACTCGCTGATACGCACTCGCAGACACGCACTCGCAGATACACACTCACAGACACGCACTCGCTGACACGCACTCGCTGATACGCACTCGCAGACACGCACTCGCAGATACACACTCACAGACACGCACTCGCTGATACGCACTCGCTGATACGCACACACAGACACGCACTCACAGACACGCACTCGCTGACACGCACTCGCTGACACGCACTCACAGACACGCACTCGCTGACACGCACTCGCAGACACGCACTCGCTGATACACACACAGACACACACTCGCTGATACACACAGACACGCACTCGCTGATACGCACTCACAGACACGCACTCGCTGATACGCACACAGACACGCACTCGCTGATACACACACAGACACGCACTCGCTGATACACACACAGACACGCACTCGCTGATACACACAGACACGCACTCGCTGATACACACAGACACGCACTCGCTGATACACACTCGCAGACACGCACTCGCAGACACGCACTCGCAGACACGCACTCGCAGACACGCACTCGCTGATACGCACTCACAGACACGCACTCGCTGATACGCACTCACAGACACGCACTCGCTGACACACATTCGCAGACACGCACTCGCTGATACGCACTCGCTGATACGCACTCACAGACACGCACTCGCAGACACGCACTCGCAGACACGCACTCGCAGACACGCACTCACAGACACGCACTCGCAGACACGCACTCGCAGACACGCACTCGCGGACACGCACTCGCAGACACGCACTCGCTGATACGCACTCACAGACACGCACTCACAGACACGCACTCACAGACACGCACTCACAGACACGCACTCACAGACACGCACTCACTGATACGCACTCACAGACACGCACTCACTGATACGCACTCGCTGATACACACACAGACACGCACTCGCAGACACGCACTCGCTGATACACACACAGACACGCACTCACAGACACGCACTCGCTGATACACACTCACAGACACGCACTCACAGACACGCACTCGCTGATACACACACAGACACGCACTCGCTGATACACACACAGACACGCACTCGCTGATACACACACAGACACGCACTCGCAGACACGCACTCGCAGACACGCACTCACTGATACGCACTCGCTGATACACACACAGACACGCACTCGCAGACACGCACTCGCAGACACGCACTCGCAGACACGCACTCGCTGACACGCACTCGCAGACACGCACAGACACGCACTCGCTGATACGCACACAGACACGCACTCGCTGATACGCACTCGCTGACACGCACTCACAGACACGCACTCACAGACACGCACTCGCTGACACGCACTCGCTGACACGCACTCGCAGACACGCACAGACACGCACTCGCTGATACGCACACAGACACGCACTCGCTGATACGCACTCGCTGACACGCACTCGCTGACACGCACTCACAGACACGCACTCGCTGACACGCACTCGCTGACACGCACTCGCAGACACGCACTCGCTGACACGCACTCGCTGACACGCACTCGCAGACACGCACTCGCAGACACGCACTCGCTGACACGCACTCACAGACACGCACTCGCTGATACACACACAGACACACACTCGCTGATACACACACAGACACACACTCGCTGATACGCACTCGCTGATACACACTCGCAGACACGCACTCGCTGATACACACACAGACACACACTCACAGACACGCACTCGCTGATACACACACAGACACACACTCGCTGATACACACACAGACACACACTCGCTGATACACACACAGACACACACTCGCAGACACGCACTCGCTGATACGCACTCACAGACACACACTCGCTGATACACACACAGACACACAATCGCTGATACGCACTCGCTGATACACACTCAGACACGCACTCGCTGATACGCACTCGCTGATACACACACAGACACGCACTCGCTGATACACACTCACAGACACGCACTCGCTGATACGCACTCGCAGACACGCACTCGCTGATACACACTCGCTGATACACACTCACAGACACGCACTCGCTGATACACACTCACAGACACGCACTCGCTGATACACACTCACAGACACGCACTCGCTGAAACAACGGACTTTGTCACAAAGCAGCTTTACAGAAATAAATATTTTCAGGATATAACCCGTAAATTTATTCATTTATCCCTAATGAGTGAGTCAGAGGTGACGGTGGTGAGGAAAAACTTCCTGAGATGATATGAGGAAGAAACCTTGAGAGGAACCAGACTCAGAAGGAACCATCCTCATCTGAGTGACACCTGATAGTGCGATTATAAATAAATCCCTTCTGTAACTGTGTGCTACATGGACAAATAGTGCAGCTGTGTAACCAGGAAACTCATCACAGTTCACATGAAGTCTGTCTTGTAGAACTTATCCACTGTTCAGTGATGGAGACCTGAGTGCAAATCTGTTCGTGGCAACTGCAGCCCCAACGCTATCATAGCAGTTGTAGTCCTGAGCCATCACAGTGCAACTGCCCATAAGAATTGTGGTCCAAAGCCATCTTCGTGGTTTCTAAGTGGAACCAGCCACATTAATCTCAGCGAGTGATTTCCAAGTGATTAAAAACAAAACTCCAACCAGAAGTAGAGCATCAGGATGGATCACTCACACACACAGGTACACACTCGCAAATACACACTCGCAAATACACATTCGCAGATACGCACTCGCAGGTACGCACTCGCAGGTACGCACTCGCAGGTACGCACTCACGGTTAAACACTCACGGTTAAACACTCACGGTTAAACACTTGCAAATACTCGCAGTTACGCCCTCACAGGTACACACTCACATTAATACTCTTTATACACGACTCAGTAGATTACTCATTAATATAAATAATACAGTATGACACACTCACACACTCGCACACACTCCTAACGCATCCTATGCTTCATAGACCACAAACACAGAGCTGTCACATGATGACACACACACACACACATCACACTCTGATTAAAATGGTCTGATTTTCATAATTATATTACATCATTCACATTACACACACTGTTTCACCAACCATCTGTGTGTGTGTGTGTGTGTGTGTGTGTGTGTGTGCGCTTTATATCCGTCACTGTACACACAATAAATTAATTACGTTAATAACTCTAAACACTGGAGTGAAAGTAGAAAATGTGTTATATAAATATTAATAAACATGTAAAAATATATTAAATATCAATATAAATATATTCTTTTAATAACATTTACTGTACAGATAAAGATGTGGGAATGTCCTCAGAGGAACGTATTAAAGCACCTACTCTATATTCATTAATAATAACAACAACAACAATAATAATAATAATAATAATAACACGACGTTTACAGTTCAGGGTTTTGCTTAAGTTTAACAGAGTTCTGGGACTGAAACCCACAACCTCCTGGTGCCGGACACACACTTTTACTCACTGAATGTTCTCTGTAAAAGTTTGTAAAAGTGAATTTAATCATCAGAAATAAAATGAGCCGTTTGCTTCCTGACTCTTCAGTCTGTAATATTCCTGCATGTGTAGAGTTATAATAAAAATAATTCTATTTATTATCAGATCTGCTCACTAGACCAATAAGATTTTAATTTAGTTGTGCTCTATGTCAAGTTACACTATAAACACACACACACACACACACACACACACACAGCAACTCTACATCAGTGTGTTCTAGCAGGTTGTAAAGTGTGTTTAATAAACGTGGCTTCATGTTTATGTTAAAGCGGATATGTAAAGTTTTACAGTAACATGTTTCAGAATAAAAGTCTGAAATAAAAGGTGTGTGTGTGTGTGTGTGTGTGTGTGTGTGTGTGTGTGTCCTCACAGGTAAACAGCACTCCTTATCATTTCATTTCATTATTATTATTATTATTATTATTATTATTATTAAAGATGTGTTAAATCGTCACTGGTTCTTTAAGAGGTACGGGTTCTTAGGGTCCTACAACTTTTAAAGGTTCTAGAAATGTGTTATGTTTCTCAGTGTAAGTTCACACACACACACACACACACACACACGTCTGAGGGTCAGATAATCAGATAATAATCAGATGAGTAACACAACTCACAATAAATACAGTGTGTGTTTAAAAGTGTGTTTTTATATTTTATAAAATAAACAACATAAACACAAGTATGTCTTTTAGTTTTTTACTTCGGCATTAATTGTGTTTAGTGTTTGTTTATTTTTATGAAAATAGAAATGAGTCGAATTAGAAAATTTATTCACTTTTACAGTGTGCAATAAAAATAAAAACACTGTTAAACCGCAATTTTAGGAATTATAAAAGTCATATAAAAGTTTTATATCGCTTCATTCACACACACACACACACACACACACACGCAACCTGCTGCATCTGCGTTATGCGACGTCACATCTGCATTATAAACATACATAAATAACCACACACACTTCTCTAAATGCACAAAACTGAGTGTGTGTGTGTGTGTGTGTGTGTGTGTGTGTGTGTGTGTAAAGGAAGCAGAGCGCTGTGTTAGAGCTGTAAAAGAGAAACAAAACTCTTTTCGCATCAAACACACACACACACACACACACACACACACACGGAAACGCGCGCGCACTTTTCTTACTTTACACAGAGCGATGTCGGTTCTTCTCCTTCTTTAAGATAAAGTTTTCGCGTTTTCCTCCAAGGTGTCTTTTTAAAATCCGCTCATAGCAACATCCACACACACACACACACTCTCTCTCTCTCTCTCACACACACACACACACACACACACACACACACTTCCACAGTGAGAGAGACAGACAGGCAGAGAGGGTGAGTAAGTCCCGCCTCCTGTTACAGACTAAAATAGAACTGGAAGGCGGGTCCGACCCAAAATAGACACACACACACACACACACACACACACACACACACGCTACATTGTTCTGCTGCATGTAACTCTTTTTATTTGTGCTGTGTAAACCCCAGCTCATGTAGAGTTACAGACTGCGCATGCGCACATTATCTTTAACTCAGTTTATTTAAAACTCCGTTTCAGAAGTTTAGCGCAGTTACAGAGAGCAAGAACATGATGGAGTTTTACACAGCAGCTCAGTAGCGCCGTCATCCGGACACACACACACACACACACACACACACACACACACACACACACACCGTCAAGTAAATAAATAAACAGAAAAAAAGATAGATAGATAGATAGATAGATAGATAGATAGATAGATAATATGTGCATTAATACAGAATAAGTAAGTTTGCAGGTCTTATCTGACTGATCATTATCGGTTTGTAAACGTAAATGTTGACTTCTCTTCTCATGCTAAGGTAAAGTTTGGTGTTCCGCAAGGCTCTGTTTTAGGCCCACTGCTCTTTTCTCTATATATGCTACCTCTGGGCAAAATTATCCGTAAACATGGTATTAGCTTCCACTGTTACGCTGATGACACACAGTTGTATGTTTCAGCAAAGCCAGATGACACACACCAGCTTAATAAAGTTGAGGAATGTGTAAAAGACATTAGAAACTGGATGTTTATTAACTTTCTCTTATTTAATTCTGACAAGACAGAAGTACTTGTACTAGGACCACATGCAGCTAGAAGTAAGCTTTCTGATTACATAATAACTCTGGGTGGCCTTTCTGTTTCATCATGTGCAGCAGTAAAAGACCTTGGAGTGATTATCGACTCTAGTCTTTCTTTGGAAGTTTATTATTATAAGATAATATCACTAGCATCACTTTCTTTCATCTCAGAAATATTGCTAAGATAAGAAATATATTGTCACTACACAATGCAGAAAAACCAGTTCATGCTTTTGTTACCTCTAGGTTGGATTATTGTAATGCCTTACTGTCTGGATGTTCCAGTAGGAGCATAAACAAGCTCCAGTTAGTCCAGAATGCAGCAGCGAGAGTCCTTACTAGAACCAGAAGATATGACCACATGCGGGCTACAGCTGGGGGTAGAGCTTTCTCTTACAAAGCTCCACAGTTATGGAACAGCCTTCCACTTAGTGTTCGGGGCTCAGACACAGTCTCAGTGTTTAAGTCGAGGCTGAAAACATATTTGTTTAGTGAAGCCTTTAGTGAATAGTTTTCTGAGGTAAAGGAGAAGATCTGGAGGGTTTCACAGGCATAGAGTGTTGTGGTGAACTGGGATGTTTGGATGCTGTCGCCCCCCCACTCTCACACGTTCACTCAGGTGTGTTGACGGTGGAGTGGCTGCTGCTTTATATCCCAGGACTCCCTCATGTCTGTGTTAGCTTCTGGCTCTCCCTTTTAGTTATGCTGTCATAGCTAGTCTTGCCGGAGTCCCTGCTTGCTCTCTGCACACAAAGTACATCGTGCTTAACCATTAGAGGACAAAAGCTCACCTAACAATCTCTGTCTGT
>NC_069725.1:145000-155000 GCF_027358585.1 Pangasianodon hypophthalmus
TAAAAGTGTTTTATTAGAGACGCAGGCAGACAAATCCAAAACATGAAACATGAATTACTGCGTAATACAGTAATAATACTGTAAAATCAATAATCTGCTGCGCTCACCTCCTTGTGCTTGAAGTGCGCACGTGTTATCATCACTCTGTAAAGTGTTCAGAGGAAATCTCAGTGTTAATGCATTACACGCTTTATTATCTTCTTCAGTGAGTGTGTAGCTGAGATGGGACTGGAACTCACAACCTTCTGGACAGACACACAGAAAGAAATGTTATATACTACACACATTGCAAAGATGCAAAGATACAGAACACTAAACACCCGGAACGCTAAACACCCGGAACGCTAAACACCCGGAACGCTAAACACAAGGAACGCTAAACACCCGGAATGCTAAACACAAGGAACGCTAAACACCCGGAACGCTAAACACAAGGAATGCTAAACACCCGGAACGCTAAACACCCAGAAAGCTAAACACAAGGAACGCTAAACACCCAGAAAGCTAAACACCCGGAACGCTAAACACCCGGAACGCTAAACACGGTACATGTTGAAGATTGACATCAGGACTCAAACACATCCTGGTGTGAGGAGAAAATCTATCACTTCATGAAACCACCACATCTGTGTGATAAATTAATCCAGCTATTTACACAACTAACTCCCTGATCAACAGCTAACGGCAAAATCCACTTCCTGTCCCGACTGGAACACGAGTGTCCGAGGAAAACAGTGAGAGATTCCCAATTCCCTCTGAAGCACTAGCTACTGAGCTTCACTGTGGACTGAACCATTTACACACAACACCAAATGAAACAGTCCAAATGGACAGAATAATGTCAGGTAATAAGCTCAGATACACACACACACACACACACACACACACACGCTTCCTGTGGCTCTGAACTAAATCACATTCTGAATATCACTATTTCTGTATGAATACTGGGCACTGATGTTATATACAGTATACGTATATCAGTAACAGGAAATGTGTTTGGTTCTGTGGTGTTTCTGTTGAAGTGTGTGCTGTCACATTCTCACACACATACAAACACACACACACACACACACACAGAATCAACACTACAGACAGAATAGAAATGTTATTTGTGAGAACATCACTGAAAAAAAAGGAAAAACAAAAGAAAAGAACAGACAGAGTGCCACCTACTGAGTGTGTGTGTGTGTGTGAGTGTGTGTGTGTGTGTGTGTGTGTGTGAGAGAGAGAGATCCTCGCTTTCTCACATTGTCATCACAATGTTTTATGGAAACAGGAATAAGAGTAAACATGGTGAAGGATTGTTATTGGAGATGCAGCAGTGAAGATCGTCTGTTCTGCAAAGAGAACCGGAGCTACAGTGAAAAGAAACATAGGTACATATTTTTATATCGTGTGTCATCGAGTGTGTGTTTATTTCTGCTGTTCCTAACAAGCCTTTGGGTTTGACACGACAAATAAGTAGACAGATGATAAACTGGATTCAGGAATGTGCTGCGCGTGACAGGAGGAATTTGATTTACTCTCAGACTCTCACTGGCTGTTTCTCAAACATGCATGAAAATATCGGATCCTCTGTGATCGCTCACACACTGAGAAAGTCATGTTGCCGAACACTACCCGAGCGGTCGCCATGGCAACGCACAGAGAGCAGTCACTGAGCCCCAAAAGTAGTCAGCGACGGGAAAATCAGAGGTAAAATCGTGTAGTGTTCACTGAAGGAATCCTGAAGATAAAACTGCTGCACCGTCAGCGTCTCACTATCGTCTAATCTTCTGTTCTACAGAGCTCTAGATTGTAGAGAACATTCTGGATGGTGCTGTAATCTGAACGTATCCCTATTCCCTATTCCCTACATAGGAGAAACATGTAGCACACTGAAGTAGTGAATGAGGTTTCACATCACTACAGTCGGTGTAGTCAATCAGGTTTCAGGTGAACGACTTCCTGCACTCTACACGCCAAGTGCCATCTTTACACAGTGCAGTGCACTGTGGGTAATCAGTGCCTCCCAGCTGTAGGCTAGCTGTTTGGAATTTATTGTACTTGCTATGTAGTGCACTAGTTAGGGAGCTTTGTGGCTTTTTATAACCTTGTGTAAACTATCCATGAAGGGATAGAGCATGAAGGGAGTAGGGATTTAGGAGAAGGGCGCTGTTTGAGACTCAGGGTAAGTGATTGGTCTCTAACCTCTCGCAGTGCTAGTGATTATGGAGTAGTGTGCTATATAGCGAATAAGGTTGATTTGGGACGCAGCAGTAGAGTACATGCTGTAATGAAACTTAAATGTGGATTATTTTCTTTTTACGTGTGTAAGGTGATGTGGTGTGTTCTCAGCATGTTCTCTGCGTGTTCTCAGGGTGAGTAATGATATGCTCTCGGCCTGCAGCTGGAAAAATCCTGCAGCTGCTGAAAATGTCAGCGGTGTGAATCATGCGGCGTTCACTTCCTGTCCACTCTCACACTGCAGAAAACACAAATGTTTTCACTCTGAGTCGAGTCACAAGTTATTTATAGAGTCTCGTCTCAGGGGTTTTAAACTCAACACCCTCCGGAACAAACCTGCCCCAACTGCCACCCTCTAATGACACCCCCCCCCCCCCCCCCCCCGCCCCCCCAATGCCCTACACAACACCCCCCCAACACACACACACAACCCCTCCCCTTTCAGCAGGACGAGGACTGACCACAGTAAAGTTTAGTGTTTGAAATCGGTGACTCTCATGATGTTTTTTGAGACAGAAACTCATTAAAAACACACATGGCATGATCAAAAAACCATAGACACGGTCCACATATAGACTGAACTCACACACCGGTCGCTGTCATGGTAACTTTGGCCCCGCCCCTTACAAGCACATAACTTTGGATCAGATTACATGTAACGTGAAAATAAACACAGATTTTATACACACTGTCCTGTTTAGGATTCATATAAACACTTCATCAGGAATCTGTAATCAGAATGAATTCATACAGACTGGAGAAAATCTTTACATATAAACACAACCAGTGTGATTGTTTATTATCGCACACACACACACACACACACACACACACACACACACACACTGTGTTTTCTCTCTCTGTTTAATCACCAATAGGGGGCGTCACCCTCTAAAGTCCTGTTGTTACAACCCTGTTAACACACACTCACACACACACACACACACACACACACACACACACACACGCTTTATTCACACTGCTGTTATTCTTTATTACAGTCGTAAACTCAGTTATAAACAGTTTATTGACTCTTCAGTTAAAGGTTCATCAGTAAAAGTCGAGCTTGAAAAATGAACAAACATTTCAGAGAGGTGTAAAGGATCAGTGAAGTTTATCTTAGAGTTCAATTATTAAATTAAATTAAATTAAATTCCATACACTTCATTTCAGAAAAAAAGGTGTGAAATTAAAAAAACAGCATTTAATTCTACCAATCTTTATTATTATTATTATTATTATTATTATTATTATTATTATTATTATTATTATTATTTGTCTAAATTTGAATTGTTTTTGAAAATAATATTAATAATAATAATAAATAATAATAATAATAATAAATAATTAACACTCTGAAATGACAACTGAAAAACAAATTAATCAATTAATTAAACTATTTTTCATTTATATTCTGATTTGATTCCAGCAGCCACACTACTGACTTCTGATTTCATTTTCATTAAAAACTACTTTAAAAAAATCTTTAAAACAGTGACAAATACTTTCAACTTTTGTGCGAAACTTTGAAATGCTAGTGTGTGTGTGTTTGTGTGTGTTTGTGTGTGTGTGTGTTTGTGTGTGTGTGTGTGTGTGTGTGTGTGTGTGTTTGTGTGTGTGTGTGTGTGTGTGTGTGTGTGTGTGTGTGTGTGCTTATGTAAGAGCTTTAATAACTAATTAATTTAAAATACACCTATTTAGGAAAATTATAACAAAACAAACAGATAAATCGTATTTCATTAGTAATGTAATGTGTATTTATTTTATATTTTATTTTGCATGAGTTTGTGTCATTGTGTAGTTTTTAATTTTTAATTTATTAGTTGATAATAAATCAAGTTAATGGTTATTAGCAGCACTTTTTATTAACAAAAATCACATAAAATAAAATAAGAAAAAGTTATGACATTTTAAAAAGGCATCCTAATATCACTTCGTAAGAATTCTAAAATATATTTTATCAATATATAAATAATATAATTATAATATTTATTATGAGTGCTGATACAGTTTAATCAGAATTTAATCTTTATTACTGTCTAATTTATAATAATAACTCAAATTATTCACATTAATTACTTTAAAATAAAATAATAAGGGATGAAATAAAGGGATTTGTGAAATAAAGCTATAAATTGTGACGTGAAGAATCGGTGTGTGTTTTAAACGCAGCACATCTGAAGCTCATCATCACTCTGGGAACAAATTCATCTCTGTCTAACAGGAAGTCTGCCAAGGGCTGGGGTTGACCTTTGACCCCTCTTGACCTCCTGACCTTCCTGCAGTGTAAGTATTTACGGGTCACTTTCAGAGAGATGGAATCCTTCAGCGCTGACCTCAGATCAGATTTCCTCTGTGTGTGTGTGTGTGTGTGTGTGTGTGTGTGTGTGTGTGTGTAACGAGGAGTGCTCTATAAAGTGCACGCTTCACAGTTTCAGTTATTTAATTAAGTTTATTAGGTGGTTTACGGAGCTGCATGTTTAACGCTGGTCTGAGATCAGGCTTCACGTGTCTGTGTTTAAGTTTAGACCTGAACGAGGAGTTCCTCATAAACACGGCTGGAGGTAAGACGACGTCCTAACGTGAGTAAGTGACCGAGTGCTGGTGAAGAGAGGGCTCTCGAAGTTGGGTAGATAGGGGTAGGTGGGGGTAGGTGGGGGTAGGTGGGGGTAGATAGGGGTAGATAGGGGTAGGTGGGGGTAGATAGTGGTAGGTGGGGGTAGATAGGGGTAGATGGGGTAGGTGGGGGTAGATAGGGGTAGATGGGGTAGGTGGGGGTAGATAGGGGTAGATGGGGTAGGTGGGGGTAGATAGGGGTAGATAGGGGTAGGTGGGGGTAGATAGGGGTAGATAGGGGTAGGTGGGGGTAGATAGGGGTAGATGGGGTAGGTGGGGGTAGATAGGGGTAGATAGGGGTAGGTGGAGGTAGATAGGGGTAGATAGGGGTAGGTGGGGGTAGATAGGGGTAGGTGGAGGTAGATGGGGGTAGATAGGGGTAGGTGGAGGTAGATAGGGGTAGATGTGGTAGGTGGGGGTAGATGGGGGTAGATAGGGGTAGGTGGAGGTAGATAGGGGTAGGTGGGGGTAGATAGGGGTAGATAGGGGTAGGTAGGGGTAGATAGGGTAGATAGGGGTAGGTGGAGGTAGATAGGGGTAGGTGGGGGTAGGTGGAGGTAGATAGGGGTAGGTGGGGGTAGATAGGGGTAGATAGGGGTAGATAGGGTAGATAGGGGTAGGTGGAGGTAGATAGGGGTAGGTGGGGGTAGATAGGGGTAGATAGGGGTAGGTGGAGGTAGATAGGGGTAGATAGGGGTAGGTGGGGGTAGATAGGGGTAGATAGGGGTAGGTGGAGGTAGATAGGGGTAGGTGAGGGTAGGTGGGGGTAGATGGGGGTAGTTGGGGGTAGATAGGGGTAGGTGGGGGTAGGTGGAGGTAGATAGGGGTAGGTGGGGGTAGGTGGAGGTAGATAGGGGTAGGTGAGGGTAGATAGGGGTAGGTGGAGGTAGATAGGGGTAGGTGGAGGTAGATAGGGGTAGGTGGGGGTAGGTGGAGGTAGATAGGGGTAGGTGGGGGTAGATAGGGGTAGATAGGGGTAGGTGGAGGTGGATAGGGGTAGGTGGGGGTAGATAGGGGTAGGTGGGGGTAGGTGGGGGTAGATAGGGGTAGGTGGGGGTAGATAGGGGTAGGTGGGGGTAGGTGGAGGTAGATAGGGGTAGGTGGGGGTAGATAGGGGTAGATAGGGGTAGGTGAGGGTAGATAGGGGTAGGTAGGGGTAGATAGGGTAGATAGGGGTAGGTGAGGGTAGGTGGGGGTAGATAGGGGTAGTTGGGGGTAGATAGGGGTAGGTGGGGGTAGGTAGGGGTAGGTGGGGGTAGGTGGAGGTAGATAGGGGTAGGTGGGGGTAGATAGGGGTAGATAGGGGTAGGTGGGGGTAGATAGGGGTAGGTGGGGGTAGGTGGGGGTAGATGGGGTAGGTGGGGGTAGGTGGGGGTAGATAGGGGTAGGTGGGGGTAGGTGGGGGTAGATAGGGTAGATAGGGGTAGATGGGGGTAGGTGGGGGTAGATGGGGGTAGATAGGGGTAGGTGGGGGGTAGGTGGGGGTAGATAGGGGTAGGTGGGGGTAGATAGGGGTAGGTGGAGGTAGATGGGGTAGATGGGGTAGATAGGGGTAGATAGGGGTAGGTGGAGGTAGATGGGGGTAGGTGGGGGTAGATGGGGGTAGATAGGGGTAGGTGGAGGTAGATGGGGGTAGGTGGGGGTAGATGGGGGTAGATAGGGGTAGGTGGAGGTAGATGGGGGTAGGTGGGGGTAGATGGGGGTAGATAGGGGTAGGTGGGGGTAGGTGGGGGTAGATAGGGGTAGGTGGGGGTAGATAGGGGTAGGTGGAGGTAGATGGGGTAGATGGGGTAGATAGGGGTAGATAGGGGTAGGTGGAGGTAGATGGGGGTAGGTGGGGGTAGATGGGGGTAGGTGGGGGTAGATAGGGGTAGGTGGGGGTAGATAGGGGTAGGTGGGGGGGCTAGGGGGGGATTGTTGCTCAGTTGTTCATGTAACTCTCACATCATAGCCAGTGATGACATCATCAGTCATCGCCCACTTTCCTCTTACTCTGTGTCTGAGGCCCGTCCACGTGTCTACAGACATTTTTAAAAACTTTTTAAACCTCTGTTTTTAAAAAAAAATTGCCTTCCACATGACCAGCGCTGTCGGAGGTGTCCATCCACACAAAAACGCTCCCGTGATCACGCCCACGCAGTGACATTAACGTCGTAAACTGTTACGTCAAACTCCTCGAGAACAAGGTTAAGAGCCGCATATAGAAAGTTAGAGAAGGAGAAACTCAAAAAAACAACAAAAGTTCTAAAAGACTCCAAACAGGATTCGTCTGTGTGTTACGACGACGAGGTGGAACTACTGCTTCAGGTTCCACTGGAACGCAACGTGTTCTCTCGGGTCTGATCCTGAATCTGGTTCTCAGTGCGGTGTGTAGCGCCGGAGCGGTGGATTCAGGAGCAGCACAGCGCGCATCAGAGTCTGTGTCCTTACACGTGAAAGTGTAATAATAACACAAAGAGAAATTAAACTGCAAATAAGAAATTACAGAGCGCAAAGTAACGTCCTGATCAGCGTCAGTGATAAGCCGAGTCTAAACACACGCACAATACACGCAAGGAAACGCAGACGAAAGTGTCTCCTCCTTGGCAGTCGTAAAAAACCTCCCTACACTGGAGGAACATGATAATAATATCGGGAATATGATAATAATATCGGGAATATGATAATAATATCGGGAATATTGGGAAAATAATTTGATGATGGAGCCGTGTGTGTTGCCTTTAAGTGCCTCAGCGCATTATGGGTATCCTTTATTTGTTTATAGTACATTATTTGAAGGAAGAAATTAAAAAAATAACTTCTTTTAAAGGTGAAAATTGTGTCTACTTCAAATGTTCAATTTTAAGGAAAAGAGGCGGGGCTAAGGAGCTAATGCCGCATTCACGACAACTGCGAACAGAGAACCTCCTACTTCCTACATTAGAGCATTTACACGAACTCAGACATCTGAAGTCGGAAATAAAGGTGAATAAAGATGCTGCGTTCTCTCCTCATCTGAAAACAGACTTCTGTCGCTGTGTACAAAAACTGGAATTATAGAGATTTTTGGTTGGTGCTTTATTGTTAAAGTGGATGTGAAAATTCAGTTAATGACCCCAAAATTACATGAAAGAGCAGTTTTATAAAAATAAAAAAATCTTGCAGAAAGTGAATAATTAAAATTTCAATGATTGAAGTATCACAAAGTCTTAAGCAATTTCAAATATAAACAGAAACTCCAAAGACGGCTTAAAAACCTTAAATCATGCTGTTAATTCTTGTTCTTAATTTTCACTATGAGCGCCGCCATGTTGAAGTGATGTCACAGAATCACAACTTAGAGAAGTCATGCTCATGACTCTGCTCTTCAGTGTTACTGATGAACAGGAATAAAAGCTGGAGAGTAAACTGACACTCACATTGTAGAGAACAGGAGGTTCAGCGAGACAGAACACTTCCTGTTTGGACAGGAAGTGCTACTGCAGCTCAGTGTTATCAGTAAAAACACAGAGCTGTGAGAGCGAGAGACACAAACATTGCTCTGATTTACACTCAAATAAACCCAATCGAAAGTCCAATGCTAAACGCATGATAAGTAGTTAGCATCAATGCTAATTCAACACCACAGACTCCGGATTCAGTAACCAAAGCATGCTAACATCAAGCTTCAAAATGAAACAGGCAAAACTTATTAAGGGAAACCAAGTGCATGTGGACCATAGGAACTCAAAACACACACACACACACACACACACACACACACGCACACACACACCACGCACAGAACAGAAAACAATGTGGGCCACAGTGTCATTTCCACCTGAGTGTGAAGTGAGTAACTTTATGTGAAAGAGAAAATCTCATTTTCAGCAGGAACTCGACCCATAACAGACTTAAACTCGACCCATAACAGACTTAAACTCGACCCATAACAGACGTAAACTCGACCCATAACAGACTTAAACTCGACCCATAACAGACTTAAACTCGACCCATAACAGGTTTAAACTCGACCCATAACAGACTTAAACTCGACCCATAACAGGTTTAAACTCGACCCATAACAAGACTTAAACTCGACCCATAACAGACTTAAACTTGACCCATAACAGGTTTAAACTCGACCCATAACAGACGTAAACTCGACCCATAACAGACGTAAACTCGACCCATAACAGGTTTAAACTCGACCCATAACAGACTTAAACTCGACCCATAACAGGTTAAACTCGACCCATAACAGGTTTAAACTCGACCATAACAGACTTAACCTCGACCCATAACAGACTTAAACTCGACCCATAACAGACGTAAACTCGACCCATAACAGGTTTAAACTCGACCCATAACAGACTTAAACTCGACCCATAACAGGTTTAAACTCGACCCATAACAGACTTAAACTCGACCCATAACAGGTTTAAACTCGACCCATAACAGACTTAAACTCGACCCATAACAGACTTAAACTTGACCCATAACAGGTTTAAACTCGACCCATAACAGACGTAAACTCGACCCATAACAGACGTAAACTCGACCCATAACAGGTTTAAACTCGACCCATAACAGACTTAAACTCGACCCATAACAGGTTTAAACTCGACCCATAACAGGTTTAAACTCGACCCATAACAGACTTAACCTCGACCCATAAC
The DNA here is from genome assembly GCF_027358585.1 of Pangasianodon hypophthalmus. Lineage (NCBI taxonomy): Eukaryota > Metazoa > Chordata > Actinopteri > Siluriformes > Pangasiidae > Pangasianodon > Pangasianodon hypophthalmus. The sequence continues at coordinate 154,483 of NC_069725.1, forward strand.
AGACTTAAACTCGACCCATAACAGACGTAAACTCGACCCATAACAGGTTTAAACTCGACCCATAACAGACTTAAACTCGACCCATAACAGGTTTAAACTCGACCCATAACAGACTTAAACTCGACCCATAACAGGTTTAAACTCGACCTAAAACTCGTTACTGTACCCTGAACACGACTGCACAGTAAAACATTCATGTATTGTTGTTACCTGAACATCAGAAATGTTGTGTGTCAGTAAACTGGGTTGTTGTTCAGTTGTTTAACGCTGTGTGTTTATTTCATTTCTTTCATTCACAAATACACAGAACTGAGTGGAAGCTAAAGCGATGCTCCTGATTGGCTGGCTGTTGTAACGCTCATTATGACATCATCAGCTTCAACATTCCATCAGTGTGTTTCAGTGGGGAAGTTTCTCACTTTACTCTAAAACTGTTTAAAGTTTATAAACACTAACAACTGCACTCACGTTCTCTATAGAACCCCGAGTGAGAACACACTCACACACACACTCACACA
>NC_069725.1:157500-170000 GCF_027358585.1 Pangasianodon hypophthalmus
AGTATCAAACCCTAACATGAAAGCGTGAGAGCAGCAGAATTAAACGAGTCACTCACCAGCTCAGAGTGTGTACTTCCACAGAGTCGAGAACTTTACACAAGCGTTCATATTCCACGACCTGATCCAAGATAGAGACAGCGTCCCGCATAGACAGAGAGAGACACAGAGAGAGAGACAGAGAGAGACAGAGAGAGAGACAGAGAGAGAGACAGCATCCAGCAGAGACAGACAGAAAGTGAACGAGGGAAAGGGCTGAGCCCGTCTCTCTCTCTCTGTCTCAGCGACTATTACGATCCCTCAGAGTCTGAGTGAGGGGAGGAAGAAACAAGCTGTGTGTGTGTGTGTGTGTGTGTGTGTGTGTGTGTGAGGGGCTGGAGGTGGGAGGGACCCTCTGTAAGGAGGCCAGGGGCCGTCTGCGTCTGTGACACACAATGGCAGGAAACTGTGTATCGGAGGGTAAAACACAAAACCCGAGACATTAATGAAGAAAAAGTGGAATAAAAACAACAAGGTTCTAAACCAAAAGAAACAGCAGAACCAATGCAGAACCGAGGCAGAACCAATGCAGAACCGAGGCAGAACCGAGGCAGAACCAATGCAGAACCGAGGCAGAACCGAGGCAGAACCAATGCAGAACCGAGGCAGAACCAATGCAGAACCGAGGCAGAACCGAGGCAGAACCACATTCTGTTGGATTCCCAATTTACAGCGTGATCCATTAGGGATCTTTTACATCATCTCTCTTTTGTGTGTTTAAAAGCAGTTTTGAGAAGGTGTTCTCACACACACACACACACACACAGAGTTCAATTTTTTAAGTAAATTTATTTCACATTATATTATTTCAGTTTGGTTTTAGTGTGTAGTGTGCGCTTTTAATTGTTTTTAGAGATTTTGAAATTTTAGTTTTTTTATATATTTCAGTTGTAAAAAGTGAAAATTTATTTTTGTGTCTGAGGTTTAAAAGATAAAAGCATGATACAGAGTGCAGAACTTCACACTCTTCTTCAGCTTCACATTTCACATAAAAAAGAATACAGAAATTAATTGAGAAATGCTTTTTATTTTTTTTTCCATTTGTTTCTGAGGGAACGGTTCTATTTTTAATACATTTTCACACATTAATTTAGCTTCGAAAGATGTTTAATACGGCCAGTTTTGCTCTGCTGCCTCTCGGTCACGGCCTCATCGGGATTCGAACTCCTGCTGATAGGGCGAGCGCTTTTCTGTTGCATCACTCAGGCCTGTAACAAGAATGAGTCTGATTGATTCTGAGTGAAACACACTGATAGATCAGACTATTTCCTTAATTAAATTAGAGCTTATTTACAGTTTTTTACAATTAGAGCTAAATTCATCAATCACACGTCCTCACTCCCCCTCAGTGACTCCCTGTAATGGATTACATTCAAGTTACTCATGTGATTCTTTGATTCTTTCCTCCAAACCTAATGACTATGATTAAATCTCAAACCTCGAGCTTTTAGATCTGCTAATCTGCTCCTCCTTCTCTCTCTTTCTCTCTCTCTCTCTCTCTCTCTCTCTCTCGTCTCTCTGCTCCGTCACTGTTATGCTACAGAAGAGTGTATTATTGTTTGATTACACACATGATGTGGCTGATCTGACTAGCGTAATTTAATTTCCTCCACTTGGAGAATCACTGAGAGGAACCATGGGGCCAGAGGAGAAAAACTGACTTTTTGTGTCACTCACTTAACAGCACGATGGAGGAATAAAAGCTAGCTGAATGCTAACTGAGAATCTGAGAATGTTGGTTACTGATTTTGGATGAAGGCAAGCATGGTACAGAAATCAGATGCGTACTGCAGGATGGAATTATGGCCCTGTTCAATCCCGTGTTTAACACTTCCACTCGTCCACTTCCCCTTGCTAATTAAGTCAACATCACTGTGTACTTCAGGACATTTATTTACAATGAGTATGGAGCATTAAATAAAGCTAGTCTTCCTGGATACAGTCACATACATCAGCCCTGTCTAACTGGCAGAGGAGGAGGCTTTGCAGTTATTTATAATGATAATGACACTAAAACCTAGTCATAAATTCAACACGTTTGAAGTTCTTTATACTAACATAACAAGCGTAGCCACAAAAATAAGTCCAGGACAATATTCTGAATTTGTGGATTTCATCTCTAACCTGGTTGTTTCTTTAGACAAAGCATTAATTGTTGGAGACTTTAATATTCATTTTGATAATCCAGAAGACCCTCTGAGAACAACAGTTGTGTCCATTCTAGATTCTGTAGGGGTTAATCAGAATGTAATAGGACCCACCCATAGTGGTGGTCACACTCTTGATTTAATACTAACATTCGGATTAAAAATTGAAAATATAGTCTTATTTCCACAGTCTGAAGCTATCTCAGATCATTATCTCATCTCGTTTAAAATGTGCCTTGCCATGCTACTGTTGTCCTCAATAGACTAGAAAATGTAGTAGGCGTTAAGGGAACGGCCCTCTCCTGGCTCAGGTCTTATCTGACTGATCGTTATCAGTTTGTAAACGTAAATGGTGACTTCTCTTCACATACTAAAGTTTGTTGATCCACAAAGACAAGGCTCTGTTTTAGGCCCACTGCTCTTTTCTCTATATGTGCTACCTCTGGGCAAAATTATTCGTAAACATGGTATTAGCTTCCACTGTTACGCTGATGACACACAGTTGTATGTTTCAGCAAAGCCAGATGACAGACACCAGCTTAATAAAGTTGAGGAATGTGTAAAGGACATTAGAAACTGGATGCTTATTACCTTTCTCTTATTTAATTCTGACAAGACAGAAGAACTTGTACTAGGACCACATGCAGCTAGAAGTAAGCTTTCTGATTACATAATAACTCTGGATGGCCTTTCTGTTTCATCATGTGCAGCAGTAAAAGACCTTGGTGTGATTATTGACTCCAGTCTTTCATGTAGATAATATAACTAGGATGGCCTTCTTTCATCTCTGAACTATTGCTAAGATAAGAAATATAATGTCACTACATGATGCAGAAAAACTTGCTTTTGTTACCTCTAGGTTGGATTATTGTAATGCCTTACTGTCTGGATGTTCCGGTAGATTCATAAACAAGCTCCAGTTAGTCCAGAATGCAGCAGCGAGAATCCTTACTAGAACCAGAAAATATGACCACATCACCCCTATCTTATCCACACTTCACTGGCTCCCAATCAAATTTCACACTGATTATAAAATACTTCTAGTGACCTATAAAGCACTAAATGGTCTCGCGCCACAGTACCTGAGCGAACTTTGATCAAAAGGTGCAGGCTATTTGTTGGTACCTCGAATAGTGCGTGCTACAGCTGGGGGTAGAGCTTTCTCCTACAAAGCTCCACAGTTATGGAACAGCCTTCCACTTAGTGTTCGGGGCTCAGACACAGTCTCAGTTTTTAAGTCGAGGCTGAAAACATATTTGTTTAGTCAAGCCTTTTGTGAATAGTTTTCTGAGGTACAGGAGCAGGTCTGGAGGGTTTCACAGGCATAGAGTGTTGTGGTGAACTGGGATGTTTGGATGCTGTCGCCCCCCCACTCTCACGCGTTCACTCAGGTTTGTCGACGGTGGAGTGGCTGCTGCTTTATGTCCCAGGACTCCCTCATGTCTGTGTTAGCTTCTGGCTCTCCCTTTTAGTTATGCTGTCATAGCTAGTCTTGCCGGAGTCCCTGCTTGCTCTCTGCACACAAAGTACATCGTGCTTAACCATTAGAGGACAAAAGCTTACCTAACAATCTCTGTCTGTCTCTCTCTCTCTCTCTGTCGAGCTACATATGCTACTCCTGAGATGCCAATGATCCTGTCCCCTTCTGCTCTCCGGACCTGCCTTGTCCATCCTGATGCCCTACTTCTGGTTGGAGTTCTCAAGAATCCATCATTGAACAGTTGATAACTTCAACGACATAGACTGCATGTTAAAACTATAATGAATTCAGAAATGATAAGTTGCTCATAAGCTCATAAGCTCATAAATTCCTGCACTATATAAATAAAATTGAACTGAATTTACCCAGAAGGCATAAACACAATTTCCTTTTCAAAAGATTGATGATGTTTCTATTTGCAGACTGGAACATCTGTATGTATTTCATTCTCTTGAATCTTCTTTCACACTGATACACTGGTACAAATGCACTGCTAGCTAATTAGCATGCTAGCCAGCTAGCAAACAAGCTTTAGCTTCAGAGATTTATCATCAAGTCATTTATTATTCAGCTTTAATCACACAGCAGCACTTTTATTGTCTACACACTGTTTATTCCTCTACAGCCTCTGACCTGAGAACCACTGTCTGTCTGCCTGCCTACCTGTCTGTCTGTCTATCTATCTGTCTATCTCTCTCTGTCTATTTATATGATCAGATAACAATTTATTGATCCCAAGGGGAAACTAGAGCATTCTAGCAGCATACATAAAAAGGTACAAATACACATAAGAAATAAAGTAAGAAAAAATGAAGATTAAAATCTGTCTGTCTGTCTTTCTGTCTATCTGTCTGTGGGGAACTGCAACACACTATTTATAACTTGTTGTTTAGTTATAATATAAATGGACGCTTCCCGTTTTCCGACAATTCAGCAAAACACAAGCAACAGGGAGAGAGAGAGAAAGAGAGAGAGAGAGGGGCAGATATAGAGTTAGGAAGTAAGACAGGTGATCCAGTATTCAGAGTTCATGTTATTATTGCAGTGGGTTTTTTAATCACAGGATGTTTTTGTTCTTTTGAGTTTTAGAACATTGTATTATGGAATCAGTGCCATAAACACCTCACTTGCTGTGTCCATGCTGAGTTTTATTGTTTACTGTTTGGTGTGAATGCTGTTTGGTTCTCGCTGGAACTGTTCCACCTGCTAAAGCATTTCATTCTGTTTTTTATTGATCAGCTCAAGCACAGTGTTACAGAGATATGTTTTATATAATCACAGATCACAACACCACACAAAGCAATAAAAACACACTGCACTAAAGAGCATCAGAGTTATTTCTGAATTCATTACAGTTTTAACATGGAGTTAATTTTGTTGAAGTTATCACTGGTATCTCTGGAGTAGCATGTGTAGCTCGACAGAGAGAGAGAGAGAGAGAGAGAGAGGGAGAGAGAGATTATTAGGTATGCAAATTGTCACGTAAGGGTTAAGGACAATGTACTTTGCATGCAGAGAGCAAGCAGGGACTCCGGCAAGACTAGCTATGACAGCATAACTAAAACTGAGAGCCAGAAGCTAACACAGACATGAGGGAGTCCTGGGACATAAAGCTCCAGCCACTCCACCATCAACACACCTGAGTGAACACGTGAGAGTGGGGGGGCGACAGCATCCAAACATCCCAGTTCACCACAACACTCTATGCCTGTGAACCCTCCAGACCTGCTCCTGTACCTAAGAAAAACTAACAAATATGTTTTCAGCCTAGACTTAAACACTGAGTCTGTGTCTGAGCCCCGAACACTAAGTGGAAGGCTGTTCCATAACTGTGGAGCTTTGTAAGAGAAAGCTCTACCCCCAGCTGTAGCCTTCACTATTCGAGGTACCAACAAATAGCCTGCACCTTTTGATCTGAGTAGGCGTGGTGGATCATAAAAGACCAAAAGTTCACTCAGATACTGTGGCACAAGACCTTTTAGTGCTTTATAGGTCAACAGTAGTGCTTTATAATCAATACGAAATGTGATTGGGAGCCAATGCAGTGTGGATAAGATAGGGGTGATGTGGTCATATTTTCTGGTTCTAGTAAGGACTCTCGCTGCTGCATTCTGGACTAACTGGAGCTTGTTTATGCTCCTACTGGAACATCCAGACAGTAAGGCATTACAATAATCCAACCTAGAGGTAACAAAAGCATGAACAAGTTTTCTGCATCATGTAGTGACATTATATTTCTTATCTTAGCAATAGTTCAGAGATGGAAGAAAGCGATTCTAGTAATATTATCTACATGAGCTTTTACTGCTGCACGTAATGAAGCAGGAAGTCCATCCAGAGTTATTATGTAATCAGAAAGCTTACTTCTAGCTGCATGTGGTCCTAGTACAAGTACTTCTGTCTTCTTCTAATGACCTTTACACATTCCTCAACTTTATTAAGCTGGTGTCTGTCATCTCCTAATGATCACTCAAATAAGACCTGAGCCAGGAAAGGGCTGTTCCCTTAACTGCAACAACGTTTTCCAGTCTATCAAAGAGAATAGAATGATCACTAGTGTCAAAATTGCACTAAGATCAAGCAACACAAGCAAGGAGACACAACCCTGATCAGAGGCCAGTAGTAGGTCATTTACCACTTTAACCAGCGCTGTCTCTGTGCTATGATGAGGCCTAAATCCTGACTGATACATTTCATGAATGTTATTCCTATGTAAGTGTGAGCATAGCTGCTGTGCTACAACCTTTTCTAGGATCTTGGAGATAAAGGGGAGGTTTGATATTGGCCTATAGTTGGACGGCTGACAAGAGTTGAGGTCAGGTTTTTTTAATCAGGGGCTTGATAACTGCTAATTTAAAAGATTTAGGTACATAGCCAGTGCTAAAGGAATAATTGATTATTTTTAGAAGAGATTTGATTGCTTCTGGTATTATCTGTTTGAAGAAACATGTAGATAAGTGAACTAGTACACAAGTTGATGATTTTGATGAGGAAATGAGTTAACGTAACTGTACTTAATTTTGCTACAGTATTAAATAAGAATCTAGGATTACTTTTGTTATTTTCAATTAAGTATACATTGATCTAGCAGCACTAAGAGCTATTCCATAGCTTAGGAGGCTCTCCTTCCATGCTGTTTGCAATACAACCAGTTTAGTTTGACGCCATTTATCTTCTAGTTTTCGAGTGGTCTGTTTTAAAGTTCGTGTGTGATCGCTATACCAGGGTGCTAGCTTTTTTCTTCCTAATTATTTTTCTTTTTAGTGGAGCTACCTTATCTAGCATGTAGCAGAACATTGCCTCTAAGCATTCATTAGCCTGGTCCAGTTCTTTGGGATCAGACGGTGATCCAATCATAGTTGATAAATCTGGGAGATTACTGATAAAACTCTGTGCAGTTGTTAACGTGAACGTACGTTTAACATGGTGACGTGGCAAGGTGCATATATTATGATTAAGACACATTTTAAACGAGATGAGATAATGATCTGAAATAGCTTCAGACTGTGGAAATAAGACTATATTTTCTATTTTTAATCCGAATGTTAGTATTAAATCAAGAGTGTGACCACCACTATGGGTGGGTCCTATTGCATTCTGATTAACCCCTACAGAATCTAGAATGGACACAACTGCTGTTCTCAGAGGGTCATCTGGATTATCAAATGAGTATTAATGTCACCAACAATTAATGCTTTGTCTAAAGAAACAACCAGGTTAGAGATGAAATTCGCAAATTCATGAAGAAACTCAGAATATGGCCCTGGGGGTCTGTAAATAATAATTACTGGAATCACCTGGGTAGACTTATTTTTAGTGGCTACGTATGTTATATTAGTATAAAGAACTTCAAACGCATTGAATTTATGACTAGGTATTTGTGTGACGCCTAGATTATCATTATAGAAGACTGCAACACCTCCTCCTCTGCCAGTTAGATGGCGCTGATGTATGTAACTGTATCCAGGAGGATTAGCATTATTTAATGCTACATAGTCATTTGGTTTAATCTATGTTTCTGTTAAAAGCCCCATTAAAATCCGCCGTCAGACTACACGTTAAAGTTGTTTGTCAGCGCTCGACATGTTAAGTCAGCCATGAGGGCTCGACACGTTAAAGTCAGCCATAGCTGCTCTGCACATTAAAGTTGTTTGTCAGTGCTCAACACATTAAAGTCAGTCATCGGCCATGAGCGCTCGACACGTTAAAGTCCGCCATGAGCGCTCGACACGTTAAAGTCCGCCATGAGCGCTCGACACGTTAAAGTCCGCCATGAGCGCTCGACACGTTAAAGACAGCCATGAGCGCTCGACACGTTAAAGTCGGCCATGAGCGCTCGACACGTTAAAGTCGGCCATGAGCGCTCGACACGTTAAAGTCCGCCATGAGCGCTCGACACGTTAAAGACAGCCATGAGCGCTCGACACGTTAAAGTCGGCCATGAGCGCTCGACACGTTAAAGTCGGCCATGAGCGCTCGACACGTTAAAGTCAGCCATGAGCGCTCGACACGTTAAAGTCCGCCATGAGCGCTCGACACGTTAAAGTCCGCCATGAGCGCTCGACACGTTAAAGACGGCCATGAGCGCTCGACACGTTAAAGTCGGCCATGAGCGCTCGACACGTTAAAGTCGGCCATGAGCGCTCGACACGTTAAAGACAGCCATGAGCGCTCGACACGTTAAAGTCGGCCATGAGCGCTCGACACGTTAAAGTCGGCCATGAGCGCTCGACACGTTAAAGTCAGCCATGAGCGCTCGACACGTTAAAGTCCGCCATGAGCGCTCGACACGTTAAAGTCCGCCATGAGCGCTCGACACGTTAAAGTCAGCCATCAGTATTGGAGACTGGAGACCAAATAAAGTATTACTGTGTAACACACGCACACATACACACACACTTCCTGCAGCTGCTTCTCTTACTCACACTGCTGCATTCCACTTTAATCCCACACTGACAAACTCTCACTGTCTCACTCTCTACATCTGACTCTCTCTCAGTCTGTCCCACTCTTCATCTGTCTTACTGTCTCTCTCAGAATGTCTCACGCTACAGCTGTCTCACTCTATGTCCATTCAATTCAATTCAATTTTGTTTATATAGCGCTTTTAACAATGGGCATTTTCACAAAGCAGCTTTACAGAAACATGGAAAAGGATTTAGATTTAGATCCCTAATGAACAAATCAGAGATAACAGTGGTGAGGAAAAACTCCCTGAGGTGACATGAGGAGGAAACCTTGAGAGGAACCGGACTCAAAAGGGAACCCATCCTCATCTGTGTGACACCTGATAGTGCGATTCTGAGCCATTACTGTTCCACAGCTGTATACTATAGAATCAAACAGTACTGAGTGGGTTGAAAGGATATTCAGAAGTTTTTTTTTTTTTTTTTACAAACGTACAGTAATCAAGTGAAGTTATTCACTGAAGAACAGGTGAGACTTGAGTGTAAACTGTTTTTTTAAGTGTATACTGTAAGCTATCCGTGTGAGGCCATCCTCAGCAGCAGCGAGTGATTTTCAAGGAAGTAAGGTTCTAAGCAGAAGGAAGGCATCAATATGGATCAGGCAGGTCCAGAGCAGAAGGAGTCAGGATCACTGATATCTCATCAGGCAGCAGGAGTAACATGTTGAGAGAGATAGAGAGAGAGAGAGAGAGAGAGAGAGGAAGAGATTGTTAGGTGAGCTTTTGTCCTCTAATGGTTAAGGACAATGGTTGTGTGCAGAGAGCAAGCAGGGACTCCGGCTAGACTAGCTGTGACAGCATAACTAAAAGGGAGAGCCAGAAGCTAACACAGACATGAGGGCACCCTGGGACATAAAGCTCCAGCCACTCCACTGTCAACACACCTGAGTGAACGTGTGAGAGTGGGGGGGCGACATCATCCAAACATCCCAGTTCACCACAACACTCTATGCCTGTGAAACCCTCCAGACCTGCCCCTGTACCTAAGAAAACTATTCACTAAAGGCTTGACTAAACAAATATGTTTTCAGCCGAGACTTAAACACTGAGTCTGTGTCTGAGCCCCGAACACTAAGTGGAAGGCTGTTCCATAACTGTGGAGCTTTGTAAGAGAAAGCTCTACCCCCAGCTGTAGCACGCACTATTCGAGGTACCAACAAATAGCCTGCACCTTTTGATCTGAGTAGGCATGGCGGATCATAAACTATGATCTGAAATGCGAGATCATTCAGTGCTTTATAGGTCAATAGTAGTATTTTATAGTCAATATGAAATTTGATTAGGAGCCAATGCAGTGTGGATAAGATAGGGGTGATGTGGTCATATCTTCTGATTCTAGTAAGAACTCTGGCTGACAAAGAGTAACACACACACACACACACACACAGTGTCTTTGTTTTTCTTCTCTCTCTCCTATTTTTAGTCTCATCTGTATTTAACATGTGTGTGTGTGTTTATTGCCCACACCGAGCAGTTGAGTTAGTGCATACATATGTGCTACACACCGCTAACACACACAGACACACCGCTAACACACACACACTGCTAACACACGCACACTAGGGTTAATAGTAAATAGTAAATCCAGCACTGCAATAAAAGCACAGTGAACTAAAGTGAAAGACACATAACAGCCGTATACACACACACACACACACAGTGTCTTTGTTTTTCTTCTCTCTCCCCTATATTTAGTCTCATCTGTACTTAACGTGTGTGTGTGTGAGTCTGTGTGTGTGTAAAACACACCAAACAGTTGTGTTAGTGCATATGCACCACACACACACGTCCACAGGCTAATATTAACTCTTCGGCAGCTGTCTCACTACAAGCACCAACCAGGTTTTTCAATTTTAATTTGTTTTTCTTTCTCCCATCTCTCTTTCTGTCTGTATTTCTTTCTCTCTGTCTCTTTCTTTCTCTGTATCTATTTCTGTCTGTCTTTCTTACGGTCTGTCTCTTACCAGAGCCCTTTGTGTAAATCCATTTCATGAACCTATTAAACACACACACACACACACGCAATCAAACAAACACCTGCACAGTGGTGTACAAAAGCATGTTACACACACACCCCTTATCCCCCCATGTTGGTTTCTGCAGCGTGTTTTACACTTTCATGTTGTCTGCAAACAGAAAACACCGCAGTGCACCTGTGTCTCACACACACACACACACACACACCATTTTCTCCCACACAAGCTTTCACACACTCGTTATGAGCTTGATGAGGCTTCACACGTGCGTGTGTATGCTTGTGCGTGTGTGTGTTTGGGTGTGTGTGTGCATGTTTCTGTGTGTCACTACAGTGAGGGAATGTCATTTCAGCCGTGTCATTTCCTGTGTTAGTGTGTGTCCCGGGTGTGTGATTGTGGTGATAAACGACATTCAGATTGAGATTTTTAAACAATTCTTTATTTAAAGAGTAAACACACACTGTGCTGTGCTGTTATAGAAAAATAATCCATGTTACAGTTATCACCCCGAGGTGTCTTATTCCTCTTATACTACAGAATTTTGCCAACTTTCACAATTATTTGTTTTTAAGAATGACACATTGTGCTTTTTATCCAATTATAGTTATGTTTTAATGTTGTGGAACGTTGGTGAAATGAGTTAGTTCCTGTTGTCACTTACGTTATAGCAGCTATAAACAGTCGTTCCCTCACCAGCCTCTCTTCTCATGTTACAGAGAAACCGGAAAGAAGCGTAAACTCCTCTGTCCTGAAGACGTCGGAAAAATTACAGTTACAGCTTTACCTCTGACTGTTACAAAGCGCTGACACTGGAGACTCCTTCCATACATGTTACATAAACACATTTCTCCTTACAGAAAACTTCACCATATCAACCATTACACACATTTTTAATCTGTTTATTATCAGTGGAGCGTCTGCTGTACGAGTCCCTGTGCACGAGCTGTTACTATAGAAACGATAACAAATTAATACAAGAGCATTAATATAAAGCTGTGATTAATGTTAGAGAAGGAACTACAGTCAGCTGTGCTGAAAAATTAATCAGCACTTTCGAGAATTCAACCACGTTGTTGTATGAGAAACTTTAATCCACATGATTATGTGCAGTAAATTCCTGAGTCCTAAAGCACAGGCTGACGTTCTGCAGTTCTCCTACAGGAACCTGAGCTTAGCTCAGACATGGAGGACAAACCGAGAGCCGCTGTTTCTCTCTGCACTTTGTGTATAACATGAATATAAATTTATTTCTCTGCACAGAGAAGAACAGAACTTGTAGAAAAGAACTTTTTACTGTGTTGCTGTTAGGATCACCACCTTCAGTGTCGAAATAAAGATAGGACACGGGACATCTCAGAACTCACAACATTCTTCAGATGTCTCTGGTCTTAGACTGATGTAGAGAAGTAGTGATGTACTTTCAGAACCATGTTCTCAATATCTGTGTTCACGTTGTGTAGCACATGCTTGACGGTGTTATGTACAGAGTGACATGTCCGTTACCCTGATGAAGATTATTTTGGCTTTTCATCATGAAGCTGTAGACCAGGGTTTCTGCGACCCCAAGCTTTGACCACCCTGCATTCTTTTAAAATTCCAGACATATAAAATAGGACTACTGTAACATCTGAATATTTGATGATGTCAGTAAAGTACGTATGTGTAATGTAAGTGACTAAACACTAAAGGAATATTGTACTTTTATACTGACTCACCAGTCTAGAGGGAAGTGTTGTGCTGTTACAGGGAAACTAATCCACGTCGGGGTGGTGTGATGGTGATTCGCCCCCGCGCCCAGCAGAGGAGCCGGGTTTATACTTGACACGTCACTTTCCGTGATCATGCAGAAGCAGTGATAACATGAGCTGCATTATTATTCACACACTCGCTGGGTA
>NC_069725.1:175000-195000 GCF_027358585.1 Pangasianodon hypophthalmus
CATTCTACCCCACACTCTTCCCCCAACAATCTACCCCACACTCTCTTCCCCCAACAATCTACCCCACACTCTCCCCCAACAATCTACCCCACACTCTCTTCCCAACAATCTACCCCACACTCTCCCCCAACAATCTACCCCACACTCTCTTCCCAACAATCTACCCCACACTCTTCCCCCAACAATCTATTCCACACTCTTCCCCCAACAATCTATTCCACACTCTTCCCCCAACAATCTACCCCACACTCTCTTCCCCAACAATCTATTCCACTCTCTTCCCCAACAATCTACCTCACACTCTCTTCCCCCAACAATCTACCCCACACTCTCTTCCCCCAACAACCTACCCCACACTCTTCCCCCAACAATCTACCCCACACTCTCTTCCCCCAACAATCTACCCCACACTCTCCCCCAACAATCTACCCCACACTCTCCCCCAACAATCTACCCCACACTCTCTTCCCCCAACAATCTACCCCACACTCTCCCCCAACAATCTACCCCACACTCTTCCCCCAACAATCTATTCCACACTCTTCCCCCAACAATCTACCCCACACTCTCTTCCCCCAACAATCTACCCCACACTCTCTTCCCCCAACAATCTACCCCACACTCTCCCCCAACAATCTACCCCACACTCTCTTCCCAACAATCTACCCCACACTCTCTTCCCCCAACAATCTACCCCACACTCTCTTCCCAACAATCTACCCCACACTCTCTTCCCCCAACAATCTACCCCACACTCTCCCCCAACAATCTACCCCACACTCTCTTCCCCCAACAATCTATTCCACACTCTTCCCCCAACAATCTACCCCACACTCTTCCCAACAATCTACCCCACACTCTCTTCCCCCAACAATCTACCCCACACTCTCTTCCCCCAACAATCTACCCCACACTCTCTTCCCAACAATCTACCCCACACTCTCCCCCAACAATCTACCCCACACTCTCTTCCCCCAACAATCTACCCCACACTCTCTTCCCCCAACAATCTACCCCACACTCTCCCCCAACAACCTACCCCACACTCTCTTCCCAACAATCTACCCCACACTCTCTTCCCCCAACAATCTACCCCACACTTTCCCCCAACAATCTACCCCACACTCTTCCCCCAACAATCTACCCCACACTCTTCCCCCAACAATCTATTCCACACTCTTCCCCCAACAATCTACCCCACACTCTTCCCCCAACAATCTACCCCACACTCTCCCCCAACAATCTACCCCACACTCTTCCCCCAACAATCTACCCCACACTCTTCCCCCAACAATCTACCCCACACTCTCTTCCCAACAATCTACCCCACACTCTCCCCCAACAATCTACCCCACACTCTCTTCCCCCAACAATCTACCCCACACTCTCTTCCCCCAACAATCTACCCCACACTCTCTTCCCAACAATCTACCCCACACTCTCTTCCCCCAACAATCTACCCCACACTCTCCCCCAACAATCTACCCCACACTCTTCCCCCAACAATCTACCACACCCTCTCCCCAATAACCTACCCAACCCTCTCCCATCTTCCACCTACCCCGCAGTCTCCCCCCTATTTACCCCTGAGACAAACAGAGAGTGTGTGTGTAAGAGAAAGCAAGAGAGAGAGGGATAGACAGAGAGAGAGAGAGAGAGAGAGAAAGACAAAGAGACAGAGAAAGACAGAGAGAGAGAGACAGGATGGGTGAAAGAGAAGTGCACTGCTTTCCGGAGTCCAGGCCAGAATTATCTATGCGGCCAGTTCTGTGTGTTTATTTTCATGTTGTGGCTGAACTACATAGCTGAGGGAAACACACACACACACATTCTGGCACTTTCCCTCTTAGAGTCATTCCCATAAAAATAGAGATGTCTTTTTTCGGAAAGAGCAAAACGTCTTTAGGGTTTTCACTCAGAGTGTATGTGTGTGTGTGCATGTGTGTGTGTTTAAATCATTATAAAACACACAAACATACACACATTCCAGCATTGAACAGCTCCGAGTTGGGAAAACACGCCTCCAAAAAGTCACATGACCGCCAACTCACGCAAACTCCTCCCTCGACTTCATGAATAAACTCCAAACACTTATTCTGATTTGGGAAAAGGAATAATGTGCAGTAAGAAACAAGGTCAAAAACACACCATCCGACCATGTTTACTGCTAAAGAGTTGCCGCTGTAGAGCAAGACACGCAGCCCGCAGGTGGGGCGTACACATTCGAGAGAGCATTTAATTGGACTAATACACGACTAATACAGGACAAAAATTTTAATCCTGGAACTGATGAGCTATTATAATGTGAATATCTCTAAATCTGTTTTTATATAGATCATACTGAATGCATAGCCAGCACCTTTTTGATCTGCAGCTAGGAGTGTTAAATATTAGATCTCTTACATCTAAAGCACTTATTGTTAATGAAACTATTACTGATCAGGAGTTTAATTTACTGTGTTTAACAGAAACGTGGATTAAATCAAATGAGTGTGTAGCATGAATGAAGCTAATAGTGAAGCTAGTTGAGGAGGAGGTGTTGCAGTTATTTATAATGATAATCTAGGTGTCAAACAAAAACCTAGTCATAAATTCAATGCGTTTGAAGTTCTTTATACTAATATAACATACGTAGCCACTAAAAATAAGTCTACCCAGATGATTCCAGTAATTATTATTTACAGACCCCCAGGGTCATATTCTGAATTCCTGTGTGAATTTGCGGATTTCATCTCTAACCTGGTTGTTTCTTTAGACAAAGCATTAATTGTTGGTGACATTAATACTCATTTTGATAATCCAGAAGATCAAATAAAATTTCATATTAATTATAAAATACTACTATTGACCTATAAAGCACTAAAAGGTCTCGCGCCACAGTACCTGAGCGAACTTTTGGTCTTTTATGATTCGTCACGCCTGCTTTGTTCAAAAGGTGCAGGCTATTTATTGGTACCTCGAATAGTGAAGGCTACAGCTGGGGGTAGAGCTTTCTCTTACAAACCCCACAGTTATGGAACAGCCTTCCACTTAGTGTTCGGGGCTCAGACACAGTCTCAGTGTTTAAGTCGAGGCTGAAAACATATTTGTTTGGTCAAGCCTTTAGTGAATAGTTTTCTGAGGTAAAGGAGAAGATCTGGAGGGTTTCACAGGCATAGAGTGTTGTGGTGAACTGGGATGTTTGGATGCTGTCACCCCCCCACTCTCACACGTTCACTCAGGTGTGTTGATGGTGGAGTGGCTGGAGCTTTATGTCCCAGGACTCCCTCATGTCTGTGTTAGCTTCTGGCTCTCCCTTTTAGTTATGCTGTCATAGCTAGTCTTGCCGGAGTCCCTGCTTGCTCTCTGCACACAAAGTACATTCTCCTTAACCCTTACAGGACAATAAGCATACCTAACAATCTCTCCCTCCCTCCCTCTCTCTCTCTCTCTCACTCCCTCACTCTCTGTCGAGCTACACATACTTCTCATGAGATATCAGTGATTCTGACCCCTTCTGCTCTCTCTCTCTGCCTGATCCATCCTGATGCCCTACTTCTGCTTAGAGCTTCGCTCACCTGAAAATCACTCACTGCTGCTGAGGATGTTCCACATGGACAGCCTAAAGATCAATGAGATTACTGTGGATGGTCCTACTAAGAAACCATCAAGATGGCTGTGGATGTTCTTTCAGCAATTGCTAAGAACATTTTACACTCAAGTCGCCATCACTGAACAGTTGATAACTTCAGTTTGATACAAGAAATGTAAACTTCAAGCTCTAGTAATACTCATATTACTCAACTTCCTAATACTCAATACTCAAAGTAATACTCAACTTCGTACACTTTAACACACATAGCACTGCTTTATAGTATTTATAGTACACAGTTATAGAAGAAAATTATTTATAATCGCTATGTCCGGTGACTCCCAGATGAGGATGGGTTCCCTTTTTCTTCCTCATGTCATCTCCGGGAGTGTTTCCTTCTCACTCTTGTCCCTGGATTGCTCATTAGGGATAAATTTAAATAAAAATTTTATATCCAGATTTCTGTAAAGCTGCATTGTGACAATGCCCATTAAAAGCGCTATACAAATAAAAATCAATTGAATTGAATATAACATTAAGCATCAGGAACACAAAACTCAGATTTAGATTTCAGGAGCACTGTAAATAAGCGCCACCTCTTCGTCCACACAGTGGAGATGTCAGTGTGAGTTCCAGCTCAGGGGTCTGTTGCAGTTTTTAGAGATTTCACTTCTCCTGAACTCCACATGAGCAGCATGCAGCAGGAAGTCAGTCTGTTTTTAAACTCGTCTCTGAGGGACGCTGAGGTCATTTCCTGCTTTCTGTATTTGTCTCTGTCTCTTTTTTAAACTTATCTCAGAGGACATCAAGATCATTTACTGGACTCATAACTGTCTCTCTCTCTGTCTCTCTCTCTATGTGTCTCTCTCTCTCACTCTTTCTGTCTGTCTCTTTCTCACTCTCTGTGTGTCTCTTTCTCTCGAGTGAGGAATGAAGGCTTTAGGGAGTTGACCCTACACACACCCACATACATACACACAGACACACCCACACACACATAAACACACACCCACAGACACACACACACACAGAGACACACACACAGCAGTTGTCCTCTTTCCCGTATCTCCACAGAAACCAGATATCAGATATCTCTCCATTTTAAGAGACTGAGAGAGGGCTGGTGAATTGTTGAAATCTTTAATAACAAACATGAAACATTCCACAAAAACACACACACACACACCAAGCATATCAGAGGAAACTCCCTCTTCCTAAAACAATGAGACTGGAATTCTGGTGTGTATGTGTGTGTGTGTGTGTTTATCATATATATATATATATATATATCATATATATATATATATATATATATATATATATATATATATATATGTATATCATATATATATATATATATATATATATATATATATAGTACACGTGAGAAGTTGTGTGTTTGACGCATCGTGTGTTCTGAGTGTGCAAGTCAAACTCCACTGTACACCAGCGCCCCCTGCTGTATAGGCTAATGTAAACGATAGATACAGTGGATATAAAAAAATTACACACCCCTGTTAAAATTGCAAGTTTTTCTGATGTAAAAAAAATGAAATAAAAAAAATCATATCAGATTTTTTTTCTCCTTTTAATGTGATTTAGCAACCAATAACGTTCAAGTGAAACACAAATAGAAACATTTTAGGGGAAAAATGATCAAAGTAATTATCATACAACTGCCATCAAAGAAGTGATTCTGATTAACCCCAAATGAAGATCAGCTGTGTAGGATTCTCTTCACATCTTCTTGGTTTCATCTGACTGCTGAAGCCATGTTCCTCAAAGTGCTTACAAAACACTTACAGGATCTCACTGTGGAAAGGTATCAACCAGGAGAGGAGTATAAAACATTAGATGTACCATGGAACACTGTGAAGGCCATCATCAACAAGTGGAGAAAATGGAGAACCACAGTGACATCACCAAAAGCAGGACGTCCCTTCAAAACTGACTAAAGGACAAGAAGAAAACTTATCGGGGAGGCTGCCAAGAGACCTACAGCAACATTAAAGGAGCTGCAGGAACATCGGACTGTACTGATTACTCTCTGCATGTGACAACGATCTCTCATATTCTTCACATGTCTGGGCTATGGGGAAAATTTCACCTTCCAGCACAATAACAACCCAAAGCACTAATCTAAGCCAATAAATTAACGGCTTCAGAAGAAGATGAAGAAGACCAATGTTTTGGAATGGTCCAGTCAGAGCCCAGATATAAATCCTATCAAAAACCTGCGGAATGATTTGACGAGGACTGTGACCAGGAGATCCTCTCACTCTCTGACAGCTATTTATGTGTGTATACTTATACAACCAGCTTGTTGTAAGTTTTTACTTTTTACTTTTCCCCCTAAAACATTTCTATTTGTTTTTCACTTGAATGTTGTCAAGCTGCTATGTCACATTAAAGGTGGAAAAAGATTTGACATGATTTATCTTGGTTTCATTTTTTTACTTCACAAAAACACAAAATTTTTAACAGGGGTGTGTAAAGGTTTCATATCCACTGTAGATGTAACTGCTGTGGAATCCGATGGCAGCTGGCAGAAAAGACCCCCAACAGCGCCTCCTAGAGCAATGTGGTATATACCTGAACACAAAAATATTATTATAGAGTTAAAAATTAAAAGCGTTTTTAATGAAAGTAAAACAATTATATATTGTTTGTCATGTACTGTCCCTTTTTAACTTCTCGTTTGTCATATTGAAATCATTTTTTTAAAGGCAGTACATGTGAGACGTGAGATGAAGTGCCCTTCAGGTGCTCTGCGATGTGCTGGCCTTCCATTCAGGTCGTATTCCCATCTTACTCCTAGGGTTTTTCCGGGATAGACTCCGGATTCACTGTGGCCCTGAGCAGGATAAAGCTCTTACTGCCAGCGAGTTAAACTGTGTGGGAAATGAACCGTGTTTGTGCAGTTCTAGATTTGTCCACTAGATAGAGTAACAGACAAGTAAATGATCATCTTCTTCTTGCTGCTGCTCTCGTTAGGGGTCGCCACAGAGGATCATCCGTCTCCATTATGGAAATCTGGTTTATGATCTGCATTCGATATGGCACAGGTTTTTACACCGGATGCCCTTCCTGACGCAACCCTCCCATTTTATCCGGGTTTGAGACCAGTACTGAGAGTGCATGAGCTTGTGCAACTCCACTGCCATCATTGGGCTCAAACCCACCATCCTGAGATTAAGAGTCTCATGCGCTACTGACTGAGCTAGCTGGGTCTAGAGAAGTAAATGATCATGTGTTTTATTAAAGTTTAATTTTTTATTGAAGGTAGACGTGTTAACTCTGTAAATTATTATCAGTGAAAGGATGTGTGTGTTGTGAGTAAATGTGTGTAGTTAGAGGGATTAAGGGATTAACACACACACACAAACCTTTCTCACATCAGTTAGGCTGATTATTTATTAAGTCTTTAATTTCAAGAATTTAATATCAGGCTGTTTAGGTATGTTCTCTAACAAACTCTGGGTTCTTCTGGTTACAGGTGTGATTATATTGAGATCATGTGACACTTTAATTACACACTGGTCGACTCCCTTCAGTCATGTGACTTCTGATGGAAACTGAACTGATTCAGCAGCAGAAGAAGAAGAAACCCTTTATGTGTCACATATACATTACAGTACAGTGAAATTCTTTTCTTCATGTATCCCAGCTTGGCTTTATAGTTTCGTAGTTTCAGACTGTAACACTACACAGTGTGTAAAAGTTCAAGGGGGTGAATACTTATGCTGCACTTGTGGTGCTTTGTAAGCGGTAATTTGCAAGTTGTAAAGGTTTCCCACCTCTGCACGTTCAACATGCGAAATGAAAAAAAAAAACATCTCTGCGAAAGCGTGTGTATTGTTTGCTCTGTCAGCGCATGTAAAGCTCATAAAAATCTATTTTACAGTTACAGGCCTGAGTGGCTACTGGTTCTGTTCTACTGCAGTGACCTTCAAACCTTCATGCAACAATTTAGACTGAAGTTGCAGTAGGGAGTAGCATTAGCAAAAAGCTAACTGGCTAACGTTAGTGATAACTCTAATGTTGATGATTAGCTTCTCAGAGCAGTGATTAGTACAGTCAGTGTTATAGATTTAACCGAGTGCTGTACATGTGTGTGTGTGTGTTAACTGAACTAAAGCAAATACTGCTATAAACTCATGTAACTGTAGAGAAGGGGAACTTTACACTGTTCACAGCGTGAGCGGCCATGTTGATTTGATGTCACTCAGTAAACGGGGAAGGAACTGGTAGATGAGGGGGTGTTTTCGGTGGTTTTTCTGGGTCTATGTGGGAAATTACAAGGTGCAACCTCGCCTCGAGCTCAGCGTTACACATAGCACTGTGTACTAACAACACTCAGAGAGAGAGAGAGAGAAATCGTTAATAAATGTGTTTAGTCTGTTGTTTATTTTCTTTAAGTGAGAACCCTGAACAGAACCGTGATTATGGACAGGTCCAGCTCAGTGGCTCGGTTCCTCCAGGCATTACACTTCTCTCACACTGACGCCTCGCAGCCGTCTGCTCCGTCACCCTGTTTATTTAAACTGGAACTGAAACAAGCACATGACAACAACATCCAGCTCCAACATCCAGCTCCAACATCCAGCTCCAACATCCAGCTCCAACATCCAGCTCCGCCACTGCAGTGTTTTATGAGGTAGCGGAAAAATTCAGCAGAATGTGGCAAAAAAAGTGGCCTTTAAAGAGCCTCAAACAAAACGAGTGTTGTGTGATTGGTGCGAGTCAGACGCTCAGGAAACTCTGCGCTAATGCACACTGCGAGTTCTCCGCTCGAGAACAACAACAATAAAGCGCCTTTGTGTTCCAATGACATCATCTGCTGCTCTACGGAACCAGCCTGAAGTTTTTATTTAATCAGAGCTGAACGTAGAATAAATCAACGGATAAAAAGGAAATAAAGCTCTTGGGATTAAACTAAATGTTAATCCACAGCTAATAGAGTTCTGTTAAATCTGTAATGAGTTATTATTTATTTCACTGAATTTAGTCTGAATGATTAGATAAGGTTTCGTCATCAAGCTGAAAGATCTCTCAGTCAGGCATGATGTTTCCAGATGATACGAGGTTCTATTCTGTGAGTTTAAGATACAGAGCAATAAACTTTCACCCCGTATTAAAGTCTTTGCCCTGATGATGAAACACAAGAACCCAAGGAGCATGTCTAAACGCTGATTTCTCTCACATCAGGTTAAAGCTCTGATCACTGAGCAGAAGAGTCAGACACCATGCAGAGGAACCAGACACCAGAGAGAGGAACCAGACACCGCACAGCGGAACCAGACACCGCACAGAGGAACCAGACACCAGAGAGAGGAACCAGACACCAGAGAGAGGAACCAGGCACCACGCAGAACCTCATATTCACATCATTAATGTGGTTTCATGATGGTGTAAAGGGAACTTCTCCTCCTCATTCTTCTCCTCCTTCTCCTTTGTTTTCTTCTCCTCTTCATTTTCCTTCTTTTTTGGATCTTCCTCATTATCTTCATTCTCTTCTTCTTCTTTATCATTTGCCCTTTCTCTTTCTTTTTCTCCTCCCGCTCTCCTCTTCCTCCTTCTCCATTTCTTCCTTATCCTCTTTCTTTAATTCCTCTTCAGTGTTTCAGACCTCACTGAGGAGGAACTGGAGTTTAGAGCTTTAAGAGCTTTAAACACCGGCAGAGTGACGGAGAAACACACAGATTACAGGTGTTTACTGATGGTTTTGGTTCATTGATGCTTGTTGTGTAAATAATTATCAACCTTGACACAGTAAAAGTCTCTAACCTTAAATAATGTCACCAGCGGTGTTTCCCTTCAGTCCAGAAGAATAAATGACCATTTTAATACTTAAGAAACAACTGAAAACGGCAAAGAAGCATCTCAACACTGCTACCGATATTAAAATGCAAATATCTTTGAATATTCATGAATATCAAATTAGAAACACCCCCATGTCCTTCTGTCATCACTCACACCTTCATCTCCTCGAATCTGGATTTACATCCTGATTTTCTCACTGATTTATTTAACAGCAGCCCAAACCTGGTGAAAGAGATTCCAGCGTTACCATGACAACCGCCATTTATTCACCATTAGCTAGCTAGTAGATTAGATGATGTTGAATTTTTTTACCAAAATGGTGAATATCGTGACAGTGGGCCGTCCTGCGCATTACGACACAGAGACGTCTGATGATCAGCTGCAGAATTTGTTTTTACATTTCTGCTCCAGAAGAACGTTCAGTGACCCAAAGTGTTTTATTATTTTATTTATTCATTCTGAGAGAACTGTGTAATAATAGTAACGCCATGATTTGTATGGAGTACAGTAACCCCTCACACACACACACACACACACACACACACACACACTGTTTATTGAACTCTGCACTATTTTCCATCTTCTCTTCTTGTTGACTGAGGACACAGAGGACAGAGAGAGTAGCGTTAAAACCTGACGCCTGCACTCATTAACTCAACTTTAAAAACATACATCTAACACTGCTACTATCGTTTTAAAAATAATTACTACTTGTCATGTAACGGAGCCGAAGGTGGATGCAAGTGCAGATTGGAGTTTTAATTAAAAAAAACAAAACAAACAATACAGATAACGTAGCTTAGACACACAAAAACATGAACTAGGATCTCAAGGCAAAGAGCACGTGGACTAAAGAACATAACACAAGCAAAGACCAGCAGCGGGAGACTAACACTAGACTATAAGTGAGGTGTGAGACGGGACTTAAATACTAGTGCTCATTAACAAAAACGTGATACAGGTGCAGGCGGTCATGTGACATGCTCCAGAGTTGTGCAGTGGCTGATGGGAAATGTAGTCAAGTGCTGAAGTCTGCGTAACCATGACACTACTACAGTTTTGAAATTTAAACAGACCCTTAATCTCACATTCATTATTATTATTATTATTATTGTTATTATTATTATTATTATTATTACTATTACTACTGTAATAATAGTAACAGTGTGATTTTCAGACACTGTGTGTGTGTGTGTGTGTGTGTGAGCTGTGTTATAAATGCTGATTAATGGTGATGCTCAGTGTGAACAGACAATCAGGGATAAACACACAATAATATTTCACTCGGTTTCAGGACATGCATGACCGAGTATCTGCTGTGATGTGTGTTGCATGTTCTCTGCTCGTTGTCGCGTGGTGTGTGTTGCATGTTCTCTGCTCGTTGTTGCGTGTTGTGTGTTGCGTATTGTGTGATCTCTGCTCGTTGTTGCGTGTTGTGTGTTGCGTGTTGTGTGTTGTGTGTTCCCTGCTTGTTGTTGCGTGTTGTGTGTTGCGTGTTGTGTGTTGTGTGTTCTCTGCTTGTTGTTGTGTGTTGCGTGTTGTGTGTTCTCTGCTCGTTGTTGCGTGTTGCGTATTGTGTGTTCCCTGCTCGTTGTTGCGTGTTGTGTGTTGCGTGTTGTGTGTTGTGTGTTCTCTGCTTGTTGTTGTGTGTTGCGTGTTGTGTGCTCTCTGCTCGTTGTTGCGTGTTGTGTGTTCTCTGCTCGTTGTTGCGTGTTGTGTGTTCTCTGCTTGTTGTTGCGTGTTGTGTGTTCTCTGCTTGTTGTTGCGTGTTGTGTGTTCTCTGCTCGTTGTTGCGTGTTGTGTGTTCTCTGCTTGTTGTTGCGTGTTGTGTGTTCTCTGCTTGTTGTTGCGTGTTGTGTGTTCTCTGCTTGTTGTTGCGTGTTGTGTGTTCTCTGCTCGTTGTTGCGTGTTGTGTGTTCTCTGCTTGTTGTTGCGTGTTGTGTGTTCTCTGCTTGTTGTTGCGTGTTGTGTGTTCTCTGCTCGTTGTTGCGTGTTGTGTGTTCTCTGCTTGTTGTTGCGTGTTGTGTGTTCTCTGCTCTGTGTTCTGTGTCACAGGCTGTTGGTTATTTTTATGGTTCTATTTTTATGGAGATATTTTTATGGAGATATTTTCAGCCTTGCATTTTCATACAAAAGTTCAATGTTGAGAAACTCCCAGGGGTGTGTTTTATTCCGCTTCACCAAGAAAGTGATGTTAAAAACAGTGCTGATTTCCAGGAATGATGTACAGTGTAGTGAACACACGCACACACACACACACACACACACACAGTGTTCAGAGCGTGTTCATCAGCACAGGTTTGTTCTCTGTTGTTCTTATATTTTGTCCTTTAAGCAACTGAGCAGCTCACAGAGAGGAGAGATTTAAAAAAAAAAACCCTGAGTAATAGCAAAAGAACCCTGACACACATTTCCTGTTTACTGAAAATCTATTTCTGCTGGTGGAAATCTGTCTCCCTTTAAAATCTTCTCCGTAAATCCGCTCTTTACACTTCACGCATATCGTCCTAAAGTTCCATGATCTCACTTTTACATGAAACTATTGTGTGAAGTAGCTGTGTACAGCGAATTTACACATTTATAGGCTGTAAGTAAAACAAAAATAATTTTCGTCTACATCCTGTCCAGATTTACTCTACACACTCACCTTCGGGCGACTGGAAGTGTTTTTACACACACCTGCCTGCAGTCCATAACATTAAAGAGCTAATGACGAAAAGATGACATCATCCTTCAGTAAACATCAGTACAGCTACTGTTCAAGCTTGAGCAGCTCCACACTGGGGTGCCAATACTTTATCACTCCATCCAGAACCAAACTGTGCAGCGTAATTAAACAACTTTCATTAAACACATTAGAGTAAAGACACAGAGCAGTGAGTGTGGAATCGTGATAAAGACTTTTACTCTGATCTCCATGACCTTCACACGGTTCTTATGTTGCTAATAATAAGGTTCTACTGGAGCTCTTTCCAATGCGGAGTGTGTGGTAAGGTCTGACTGGAATAGCAGTAGAACATCTGTGTGCTAGCAGGACATCAAGTCTTTCAGAAATAAAAACACATCAGTATAAGGTTTTATTTTTGGCTTAATAAATGTCTTAAAGTGGATTATTTTGTGTTTTTGTGGAAGCGAGTGCAGCAGCTCCACCAGCAGGTTGCAGTAAACACACAGGATGAGGTGAAGGAGCGAGAAGTGAGGCTGGGGCTGATTTCAGTCTCACCCAGACTGTAGATTCATGCAGCCAATCAGTGACAATCATGGGAGTCAGGTGACAGAAGGACATGCCCCCTAGATCCATAATCATCTGTACATCAGTACATCGTCAGCAGTGACTGAGAAGGAGCACGTGAAATACAAACGTGAACGAGGTGGATTACTCATCCTGTCCTCATTTTTTAACCAATAAGCATTAGCAGGAGAAACTAAAAGTAGAAAGACTAAACACACACTCACACACACACACACACTCACACACACACACACACACACACACTCACACACACACACACACACACACACACGTTGTCCAATCAGATTACACATTACACAAAAGGATAACAGAAGTGTGAGTTTAGTGTTTTATGGTTTGTATGAAAGAGTTACAGCTTTACTGTTTGTTTGTGTATCCAGAGGAAACACAATATGAATCCAGTCGAGCGTGTGTGTGTGTGTGTGTGTGTGTGTGTGTGTGTGTGTGTGTATAACTGCGTTATAAACACCTACAGTATATGTAGACCTGTGACACTATGTTATAAACACTTATATACACCTGTAATACTGTTTACCTGTGAGACTCACGTTTTTTGTCTTCACGGATTTCTCAAAGCTGTGTTAAAGCTGAGTTAAACCTGAGTTAAACCTGAGTTAAAGCTGAGTTAAACCTGTGTTAAAGCTGAGTTAAAGCTGAGTTAAACCTGAGTTAAAGCTGCGTTAAAGCTGAGTTAAAGCTCAGTTAAAGCTGAGTTAAACCTGAGTTAAACCTGAGTTAAAGCTGAGTTAAACCTGTGTTAAAGCTGAGTTAAAGCTGAGTTAAACCTGAGTTAAAGCTGAGTTAAAGCTGAGTTAAAGCTAAGTTAAAGCTGTGTTAAAGCTAAGTTAAAGCTGTGTTAGAGCTGTGTTAGAGCTGTGTTAAAGCTGAGTTAAACCTGTGTTAAAGCTGTGTTAAAGCTGAGTTAAAGCTGAGTTAAAGCTGTGTTAAAGCTAAGTTAAAGCTGTGTTAAAGCTAAGTTAAAGCTGTGTTAGAGCTGTGTTAGAGCTGTGTTAAAGCTGAGTTAAACCTGAGTTAAAGCTGTGTTAAAGCTGTGTTAAAGCTGAGTTAATGCTGTGTTAAAGCTGAGTTAAAGCTGAGTTAAAGCTGTGTTAAAGCTGAGTTAACGCTGAGTTAAAGCTGTGTTAAAGCTGTGTTAAAGCTCAGTTAAAGCTGAGTTAAAGCTGAGTTAAAGCTGTGTTAAAGCTGAGTTAACGCTGAGTTAAAGCTGTGTTAAAGCTGTGTTAAAGCTCAGTTAAAGCTGTGTTAAAGCTGTGTTAAAGCTGAGTTAAAGCTGAGTTAAAGCTGTGTTAAAGCTAAGTTAAAGCTGAGTTAAAGCTGTGTTAAAGCTGAGTTAAAGCTAAGTTAGAGCTGTGTTAGAGCTGTGTTAAAGCTGTGTTAAAGCTAAGTTAAAGCTGTGTTAGAGCTGTGTTAGAGCTGTGTTAAAGCTGAGTTAACGCCGAGTTAAAGCTGTGTTAAAGCTGTGTTAAAGCTCAGTTAAAGCTGTGTTAAAGCTGAGTTAAAGCTGTGTTAAAGCTCAGTTAAAGCTGTGTTAAAGCTGTGTTAAAGCTCAGTTAAAGCTGTGTTAAAGCTAAGTTAGAGCTGAGTTAAAGCTGCGTTAAACCTGAGTTAAAGCTGAGTTAAAGCTGAGTTAAAGCTGAGTTAAAGCTGAGTTAAAGCTAAGTTAAAGCTGTGTTAGAGCTGTGTTAAAGCTGTGTTAAAGCTGAGTTAAAGCTGAGTTAAAGCTGAGTTAAAGCTGTGTTAAAGCTAAGTTAAAGCTGTGTTAAAGCTAAGTTAAAGCTGTGTTAGAGCTGTGTTAGAGCTGTGTTAAAGCTGAGTTAAAGCTGAGTTAAAGCTGTGTTAAAGCTGTGTTAAAGCTGAGTTAACGCTGTGTTAAAGCTGAGTTAAAGCTGAGTTAAAGCTGTGTTAAAGCTGAGTTAACGCTGAGTTAAAGCTGTGTTAAAGCTGTGTTAAAGCTCAGTTAAAGCTGAGTTAAAGCTGAGTTAAAGCTGTGTTAAAGCTGAGTTAACCCTGAGTTAAAGCTGTGTTAAAGCTGTGTTAAAGCTCAGTTAAAGCTGTGTTAAAGCTGTGTTAAAGCTGAGTTAAAGCTGAGTTAAAGCTGTGTTAAAGCTAAGTTAAAGCTGAGTTAAAGCTGAGTTAAAGCTGTGTTAAAGCTAAGTTAGAGCTGTGTTAGAGCTGTGTTAAAGCTGTGTTAAAGCTGAGTTAAAGCTGTGTTAAAGCTGAGTTAAAGCTGTGTTAAAGCTAAGTTAAAGCTGTGTTAGAGCTGTGTTAAAGCTGAGTTAACGCTGAGTTAAAGCTGTGTTAAAGCTGTGTTAAAGCTCAGTTAAAGCTGTGTTAAAGCTAAGTTAAAGCTGAGTTAAAGCTGTGTTAAAGCTGAGTTGAAGCTGTGTTAGAGCTGTGTTAAAGCTGAGTTAAAGCTGAGTTAAAGCTGTGTTAAAGCTGAGTTAGAGCTGTGTTAGAGCTGAGTTAAACCTGTGTTAAAGCTGTGTTAGAGCTGAGTTAAATCTGTGTTAAAGCTGTGTTAAAGCTCAGTTAAAGCTGTGTTAAAGCTGAGTTAAAGCTGAGTTAGAGCTGTGTTAGAGCTGAGTTAAAGCTCAGTTAAAGCTGAGTTAAAGCTCAGTTAAAGCTGAGTTAAACCTGAGTTAAAGCTGAGTTAAAGCTGCGTTAAAGCTGCGTTAAAGCTGAGTTAAAGCTGTTTTAAAGCTGAGGTAAAGCTGTGTTAAAGCTGAGTTAAATCTGAGTTAAAGCTGCGTTAAAGCTGCGTTAAAGCTGAGTTAGAGCTGTGTTAAAGCTGAGTTAAAGCTGTGTTAAAGCTGAGTTAAAGCTGTGTTAGAGCTGAGTTAAAGCTGTGTTAAAGCTGTGTTAAAGCTCAGTTAAAGCTGTGTTAAAGCTGAGTTAAAGCTGAGTTAAAGCTGCGTTAAAGCTGAATTAAAGCTGAGTTAAAGCTGTGTTAAAGCTGAGTTAAAGCTGAGTTAAAGCTGTGTTAGAGCTGAGTTAAAGCTGAGTTAAAGCTGTGTTAAAGCTGAGTTAAAGCTGAGTTAAAGCTGTGTTAGAGCTGAGTTAAAGCTGAGTTAAAGCTGAGTTAAAGCTGTGTTAAAGCTCAGTTAAAGCTGAGTTAGAGCTGTGTTAGAGCTGAGTTAAAGCTCAGTTAAAGCTGAGTTAAACCTGAGTTAAAGCTGTGTTAAAGCTGAGTTAAAGCTGTGTTAAAGCTCAGTTAAAGCTGTGTTAAAGCTGTGTTAAAGCTGAGTTAAAGCTGAGTTAAAGCTGTGTTAAAGCTAAGTTAAAGCTGAGTTAAAGCTGAGTTAAAGCTGTGTTAAAGCTAAGTTAGAGCTGTGTTAGAGCTGTGTTAAAGCTGTGTTAAAGCTGAGTTAAAGCTGAGTTAAAGCTGTGTTAAAGCTAAGTTAAAGCTGTGTTAGAGCTGTGTTAGAGCTGTGTTAAAGCTGAGTTAACGCTGAGTTAAAGCTGTGTTAAAGCTGTGTTAAAGCTCAGTTAAAGCTGTGTTAAAGCTAAGTTAAAGCTGAGTTAAAGCTGTGTTAAAGCTGAGTTGAAGCTGTGTTAGAGCTGTGTTAAAGCTGAGTTAAAGCTGAGTTAAAGCTGTGTTAAAGCTGAGTTAGAGCTGTGTTAGAGCTGAGTTAAACCTGTGTTAAAGCTGTGTTAGAGCTGAGTTAAATCTGTGTTAAAGCTGTGTTAAAGCTCAGTTAAAGCTGTGTTAAAGCTGAGTTAAAGCTGAGTTAGAGCTGTGTTAGAGCTGAGTTAAAGCTCAGTTAAAGCTGAGTTAAAGCTGAGTTAAAGCTGCGTTAAAGCTGCGTTAGAGCTGTGTTAAAGCTGTGTTAAAGCTGAGTTAAAGCTCAGTTAAAGCTGAGTTAAAGCTCAGTTAAAGCTGAGTTAAAGCTGTGTTAAAGCTCAGCAGAGTAAAAAGCGATGTTAAAGAGCAACCAGCAGCTCAGTAATGTGACACACGTTCTGCTGAATGTTCAGTCTGACTGCAGAGAGAACTAGAGGAACACTGTACTGTACATGTTATGAAGTGTGTGTGTGTGTGTGTGTGTGTGTGTGAGGTAATAACCCAGCAGTAGTGTAAAGATCTAAGCATCAGTCGCACTCCTCTATAAAAAGAAGGTGAAGAAAAAGAAACTTTATATTTAATAATATTTTGGTGCCTTAAATCAACCTGCATTATTTTATATTGCTTTATATTTCATAGTTTTACAACAACAGAGAAAATCAAAGGAGAAAAGGAAATGTGTGTGGAGAGACTTTTCTTGCAGGTTCGGACCGACTCAATGTTTTTACCAAATTTATAATATAAAAAATACAAATTATAACATATTAAAATTATAATAATGAATAAACAAACAAACAAACAAATAAATGTGTGTGTGTGTTTTAAAGAGTCTAATGTCAGCATCGCAAACGATTTTAATATCGCGATAACTCCTCACCACACCGATCTATCGTCCAGCCCTGTAAGCTCCGCCTCCTCCTGTAAATCTGTCCAATCCGGTGCAGCGCAGTTTCTCCGTTAAAAGCGGCGGAGCGCGCGATCATGTGACAGTAATGTAGTAACGCGCTCGCGCAGGAGAGAAGCAGCGCGAGAGCAGCGGGTTAAATCCCACACTTTATCACTTACACACACACACACACACACGGAGGACCGACGCGCTGGAGTCCACAGGTGAGTGTGTGTGTGTTGGGGTGTGTGTGTATGTGTGTGTGTGTGTGTGTGTGTGTGTGTGGAGTTAGTGTAGTCAGAAATGCAGAACCGAGTTCCAGCGCGCAAACTTTCCAGGAATTCTTCAGCACTCGAGTCTCTCTCTCTCTCGCTCATTATTATTATTATTATTATTATTATTATGATGATGATGATGATAATGATGATGGTTATTTCCGCTCACGCGCTCTCTCTGATCTGAGTTTACTCTCGGTCATAACGCGGAGCTTTAAACTCTGTTATTAAAGCTACTATCAATATTACAGCCTAATAAACTGGCCGTGTGTGATGTGCAGTGTGTAGCTACACTTCCTGCCGTGACTGAAGAACAATCATTCCACACATCTGCATAAAAATAAGAGTTTATTAATGTGTCAGAAACAGATCTCAGTGAAGCGCTTTATAAATCCAGCTGTTGGTGAACACACACATGTGCAGTCTGACTTCACTACACTGCTGCTCTCCCACCTTTAGTGTCTGTATACCTTCAAACAATAATCATAATAATCATAATAATAATAATAATAATAATAAGGAGCGCTGATGCACCTTTAATGCTTTAAAAGTTAATTAAAGTTACAGCACACACACACACACACACACACACACACACCATCAGGAAAAACCTACAGATACTGAACCCGTCCCCAGTTTGGTACCTTTACCTTTATTAAGGAAACCTAATGCGAGTCTGACTTATATATATAATGATATTATTATTATTATTATTATTATTATTCGATTCTTTACTGATCCTCAGCAGTTTTATTTCTGATAGTAAAAGAGAAAGTTTTGATCTTCGTGTTGTAGATGTAGGTGATAAGAGAAAAGAAACTCAGTAATGAAAATAAAACCATCAGAATTAAAACCATGTAGAAAATCAGACGACGATGTTTTTATTCCTCAATTAAAAGCACAGTGTCACAAAATAGCGTCATTTTTACAGCATGGGTTTGGCAGCTGGCCCGGTTTCCAGATTTACTTATGCTCATGCTTATTTATACACACACACTTCCATCAGTGGATTCTTCTGGTTAACCACATAACACACACACACGCACACACACACACACACACACACACACACACACTTCATCACTTATTTTATCTGCTCTGATTTTTATCTTTTCCTCCAGAAGGTGAATCTGCTGTACTCTGAATATCTGATCTCCTCACAGGTTCTGACCAGGAATGGTGGATCGCTTGTCAGTGGATGAAGAAACGTTCCTTCCGTACGGTTCCTCTTTGCCAGTCCACCACCTGTCGGACATGGTGAGGGACGAGCGGGTCTACCAGGTGCTTCCCTCTCCATTCTCCGAGGATGAGCTAAGTGACTCTTCCAGCTCCAGTTCGCGTTCCTGCTCCAGCCCCGAGTCTCAGGTTCTGAGCTCCAGGTGCAGCAGCAGCTCAAGCAGCGAGAGCCAAGATGGTCTCCTGGACTTCCTCCTCTCTCAGAGCCAAATGTCTTCCACCTCGGTGCTAACTCCTGCCATGGTTCCTCCTGTCCTCCCCATGGGTCTGGCCTGGGAGTCTCGCAGGGATCGGACCACCAAAGAGGAATGCTTTGAGTTTCCTGTATTTCCTGGAGATCTGGAGGAAGGGCTTCTCTTTCAACCCACACTGGAGGAGATCGAGGAGTTTCTGGAGGAGAACATGGATGTTGTAGCGTTAAAGGAGAAAGCTGAAACAACTCAAAACACATCAGAAACGAAGACACAAGACCAAACAGTGCCTGTATCCAGCATGACGGAGATGAACGAGCTCAAGCCTAAGAGTGTCCAGTCTTCTGCTGGACTCGCTACAGCCTCTCAGACTGCGGTGAAGAAGGAGCCGATCTCCGGGAAGGCAGTCGCGATGGAGAGCTCAGGGACGCCAGTGTTCCTACAGATCCAGCCCATTCCCATCAAACAGGAACCAGATCCGAATCAAACACCCACGTCTCAGTCGCCGACGCACACCCCGGACATCAAAATCGCCCAGCTCCTGGTCAACATCCAGGGGCAGACTTTTGCTCTGGTTCCTCAAGTGGTTCCACCAGCTAGCCTCAGCAGCACTTCCTCCAAATTCGTCCGCATCGCTCCTGTCCCCATCGCAGCCAAACCTTCAGGACATGTGGAGAATGTGGCCGGCGGAACACAGGGAGCAGGACTCCTCGTCGGGAGTCAGAAATTCCAGAAGAGCTCCGTAGCTGATCTGATTAAAATGCACAAGTGCACTTTTCCAGGTTGTGCCAAGATGTACACCAAGAGCAGTCACCTGAAAGCTCATCTGAGGAGACACACGGGGGAGAAACCGTTCGCCTGCACGTGGCCAGGATGCGCCTGGAGGTGAGTTTTGGGGGGACAAACTTTTATGTTCCGGGTTACACATGCAGAGCTGAAGCTAATGTCAGGAAACAAGAAGCAGTTTCACGTCTTTGGACCTTCGATCATTTTTGCTTAGTTTTGTTTACTAGAACTTGTGTCGTGTCCTTCATTTTGAGCTTTTGGTGCTTTTAGAAATAAATTATAGATGTAAAAGTGCTCAGTCAGGGAGCAGGTACGTGACTGTCCGCTGTGTAAGCAGTGAAGCAGATCACCATCTCTGTTGACCATTTATAAATGAACTTCAGCATGAGTTCAGCA
>NC_069725.1:200000-207500 GCF_027358585.1 Pangasianodon hypophthalmus
TGTGTGTTTGCGTGTGTGTTTCCATATAAAATATTAAACACGAGGTGAGTTTGTCTTGATGGCAGCAACCCAAATGAGGTCAGGGTGCCAATACTTTAATCTTTAGTGAAAATGCAGCATAGTTTGACTTTTGTTAAACTTTATTAGATAACATTAAAATACAGTAAACACACACACACACACACACATATTTTCCCATCTGAGTCTCTAACCGTGTTCTCGAGTTCTTCATAAGAACATGGTTATGCAGCATGTAGTGAGCGGATGTAGTGAACAGCAGCCTGGTGTTAGCAGAGCTTACGTGGATCATGGGGTAAAAAAAGCGCTAAATATCCGCAAGAGGAAATTGTTCCTGTCAAATTTAAAAAAATAAAATCAAAAACATTAAATGTGACGATTAATCATGTAGAAAAATAAGATTATAAAAGAGAGATAAAGGTGAGACACTCAGTCCACTGCTCAGTCACTCATCACATTATTATAATCTGACCAATCAGTGATCTCCAAGCATTAGCTCCGCCTACATTCAGCACACATCCTCAGTTACAGTACGACTCATTAATGGGGGGAAAACGCTGTGCTGAGGGATTGTGGGTAATTCATCGAGTCAAGCTGTTTGGTGTAAAAGCGCTGTTTATGTTCTGTTGCTTGAAAACTGTGATTAAGTTAAAATTGTCTGTGAGGAAACGAGTTATAAACGAGATATAAACGAGTTATAAAAAGATATAAACAAGTTATAAACGAGATATAAACATTATAAATGAATTAGAGTCAGAGAACAGGGTGTAAACTCATTAACAGTCAAACACGCACAGGGATCACAGCTAATATGTGAGCAGCTGGCCTTCTGATCAGTATTAAGTGTTAATGTTTCTCTCATTTTTATTTTCAAATCACAATTTTTCTTTATTTTTTGTTCTTTTCTTTGTTTTTGTGAAAATGTGAGCGAGCCTTTATCGCAGGTTAATGTTCCTAATCAGGGCCAATGTGGAACTTTTCCAGCTCTTATTTTTACACACTGATTAGTGTGTGTGTGTGTGTGTGTGTGTGTGTGTTGTTAGCGACGCTCTGTATTACTGTCGTTCGGTGCTTAGCATCTCAGCGTCCCCGCACTCAGAGATCTGATCTAATGAACTCCGGCTCCACATCATCCTGAGACCCGGCGGTTCTGGACCTGTACAGAACTGTAAGGTTCTCCTGTGCTGGAGCTCAGGACTGGGTTCTGGGTTCTGGGTTCTGGTTCTACAGAGCTGTGTGCTGTTGGGAGCGTGGTCTCGGACACACCTGCAGGGTTCGGCGAGGACGTTCTCAGTGGGAACTCCGGTCACGGTCACAGCTGGACTAATGATACGATACGGCACGCTGAGGGTCTCGGTACTCGCCTGCTGTGTGACTCGCTGCTAACGGAGAACTTTACTGAATTATTACTGAGAATGTGGAACTTTTCACCGTGTCTCTGTGCCAAAGTTAAACCCTGGACTCTTTAGAACAGGCAGAACTGTGTGTTAGTGCAGACTGTATATAACAGCTGCAACTGTGTGTTGCATAGAAAGATAGTGAGGATCAGCTTACACACACACACACACACACACACACGCACACACACATACACACACATACGCATACATGCACGTATACACACACACACACACACACATACACAGAGGGACATCTCAGCACCTGTTAAACATGTTACAGCACCGACACACAGCTCAGGATCTTATTTCACTGCACAAAGTACCAGAACTTCCGGTACCAAGTACCAGCACACAGTATCAGAACTTCTGGTGCGTTTCCTACCACCGACTCAGCACCACAGGTTCCAGTTTTTTGGATGGTGAAAGGGTTCTACCAGGAAGTGGATCCTAGGTAACGGTACTTGGGGGCGGAGCTAACTCAGCGCTCTGCTGAGGGAGCAGTATGGAGGACGAATTTGAGTTTGATAAAAAATAACCAGGTCAATCTGACCACATGGGCCAAGTTAGATTAATCATGTTAACTATGCAGCGAAATGATGACAGAAAAATGTTCCAGTTTCTCAGATTGGTGGAAAAAGAGCTAGAACCCCAAACACATGGTAGAGTTCAGACAGGGAGCCAAAACTTTTACATTCCTCCTGATGGACATGAAACATTTCTGATATGATGATGATGAGTTGGATTCTACTCGCTGATGAATGTATGTACATGAAAACACACACACACACTCACACACACATACACACACACACACACACATACACACACACACAATGTACAGAACCGAGTTCCATCAGAAACACACTCAGCTCCGATTCTGTACATTTTCACAGTAATAATGTAAACAGTGTAAATAATAGCAAGTAAAAATGTATATTATATATAAATATATATTTTCTTGTTGTTCATAAAATATATTTACAAATAAAATGGAAAAGAGCTTTTAAGAAGTTGAATTATTACGATGTGAACGTCACTGATCTCTTTACACACATCACAACCATCACAAAGATCACACAGCAAAGAGACGTTTAATCAGATCAAATCAAACCACATCAGATCAAATCAGATCAAATCAGATCAAATCAAACCACATCAGATCAGATCAAATCAAACCACATCAGATCAAATCAGATCAAATCAGATCAAATCAAACCACATCAGATCAAATAGGATTTTAAATTGATCAGATTAAACTCTAGTGATCTGCACCTTTAATATATGAAGTCAGGATTAATCTAATGTAACAACACACACACACACACACACACACACACACATACACACACACATACACACACACACACACACAGAACCCACTGCTCTCTCTATTTATCCCCTGTGTGTGTGTGTGTGTGTGTGTGTATGTGTGTGTGTGTGTGTGTGTGTGTGTATGTATGTGTGTATGTGTGTGTGTATGTGTGTGTGTATGTGTGTGGTGTGTGTGTGTGTGTGTGTATGTTTGTGTGTCTGTGCGTGTGTCTGTGCGTGTGTGTGTGTGTATGTGTGTGTGTGTGTGTGCGTATGTGTGTATGCGTATGTGTGTGTGTCTGTGCGTGTGTGTGTGTGTGAAGGCGATGTCCGATGCTGTAGTATGCTCTGGCCCCATCCCAATGTGGCGTGGCGATGTAGCTTACAGCAGGTTATGGTCGCTGAACTGCTGGATGTCCAGGTGGTGCTCCGAAAACAATGTGGGCTTTATAGATAATTGGACTAACTTTGAGGGCAAGGCTGGCCTGTTAGGGCGGGACGGTGTCCATCCCACTCGGGAAGGTGCTGCTCTCATTTCTTGCAGCATAGCACATAGTCTCAGAACAGGCCTAGTTAATAGGTGACAATCCAGGGCCAAGGCCAGGGAGCAGACAAGCAGGCTAAACCGACCGTCTGCTAGCTGCACTGAGGCGTCACTCAGGTTCCACCGTATTGAGACTGTGTCTGTTCCCCGAGCTAAACAAAATTATAGACATACTCAGACAGTTTGTTTTAGTAATCTAATTAACATAAAATTAAACCATACCGAATGCATAGCCAGCACCGTTGATCTGAAGCTAGGACTGTTGAATATTAGATCTCTTACGTCTAAAGCGCTTATTGTTAATGAAACCATTACTGATCAGGAGTTTGATGTACTGTGTTTAACAGAAACGTGGATTAAACCAAATTAGTTTGTAGCATTAAATGAAGCTAGTCCTCCCGGGTACAGTTACATACATCAGCGCCATCTAACTGGCAGAGGAGGAGGTGTTGCAGTCTTCTATAATGATAATCTAGCCGTCACACAAAAACCTAGTCATAAATTCAACGCATTTGAAGTTCTTTATTCTAATATAACATACGTAGCCACTAAAAATAAGTCTACCCAGGTGATTCCAGTAATTATTATTTACAGACCCCCAGGGCCATATTCGGAATTCCTGTGTGAATTTGCGGATTTCATCTCTAACCTGGTTGTTTCTTTAGACAAAGCATTAATTGTTGGTGACATTAATATTCATTTTGATAATCCAGATGACCCTCTGAGAACAACAGTTGTGTCCATTCTGTAGGGGTTAATCAGAATGTAATAGGACCCACCCATAGTGGTGGTCACACTCTTGATTTAATACTAACATTCGGATTAAATATAGAAAATAGAGTCTCATGTCCACAGTCTGAAGCTATCTCAGATCATTACCTCATCTCAGTTAAAATGTGTATTAATCATAGTATATGCACCTTGCCACGTCACCATGTCAAACGTACGTTCATGTCAACAACTGCACAGAGTTTTATCAGTAATCTCCCAGATTTATCAACCATGATTGGATCACCGTCTGATCCCACAGAACTTGACCAGGCAACTGAATGTTTAGAATCAACGTTCTGCAACCCGCTAGATAAGGTAGCTCCACTAAAAAGAAAAATAATTAGGGAGAAAAAGCTAGCACCCTGGTATAGCGATCACACACGAACTTTAAAACAGACCACTCGAAAACTAGAACGTAAATGGCGTCAAACTAACTTGGTAGTATTTCAGATAGCATGGAAGGAGAGCCTTCTGAGCTATAAGAAAGCTCTTAGTGCTGCTAGATCAGTGTATCTCTCCACCCTAATTGAAGATAACAGAAATAATCCTAGATTCTTATTTAATACTGTAGCAAAATTAACTAGGAATAAGACCACAATAGAAACACGCACACAATCATTATATAGCAGCGATGACTTCTTGAATTTTTTCAATGGTAAAATTGAAAATATCAGGCAAAAAATTCAGACTATTAATTTAAAACCAGACAGTTTTATAACTAACCCTGTAGATGATAATATGATAATATTAGATAAACAACTACAACGCTTTACTCCCCTTGAAGAGACTGAACTAATTTCACTAATTTCATCATCAAAATCATCAACCTGTATGCTAGATCCTTTACCTACTTGTTTCCTCAAACAGATAATTCCTGAAACAATCAAACCTCTTTTAAAGATAATCAATTCTTCCCTTAGCATTGGCTATGTACCTAAATCTTTTAAATTAGCAGTTATCAAGCCCCTGATTAAAAAAACCTGACCTTGACCCCTGTCAGCTGTCTAACTATAAACCAATATCAAACCTCCCCTTTATCTCCAAGGTCCTAGAAAAGGTTGTAGCACAGCAGCTATGCTCACACTTACATAGGAATAACATTCATGAAATGTATCAGTCAGGATTTAGGCCTCATCATAGCACAGAGACAGCGCTGGTTAAAGTGGTAAATGACTTACTACTGGCCTCTGATCAGGGTTGTGTCTCCTTGCTGGTGCTGCTTGACCTTAGTGCAGCTTTTGATACCATTGATCATGCTATTCTCCTCGATAGACTAGAAAATGTAGTAGGCATTAAGGGAACGGCCCTTTCCTGGCTCAGGTCTTATTTGACTGATCGTTATCAGTTTGTAGACGTAAATGGTGACTTCTCTTCACATACTAAGGTAAAGTTTGGTGTCCCGCAAGGCTCTGTTTTAGGCCCACTGCTCTTTTCTCTATATATGCTACCTCTGGGTAAAATTATCCGTAAGCATGGTATTAGCTTCCACTGTTACGCTGATGACACACAGTTGTATGTTTCAGCAAAGCCAGATGACACACACCAGCTTAATAAAGTTGAGGAATGTGTAAAAGACATTAGAAACTGGATGTTTATTAACTTTCTCTTACTTAATTCTGACAAGACAGAAGAACTTGTACTAGGACCACATGCAGCTAGAAGTAAGCTTTCTGATTACATAATAACTCTGGATGGCCTTTCTGTTTCATCATCTGCAGCAGTAAAAGACCTTGGTGTGATTATCGACTCTGGTCTTTCTTTTGAAGCTCATGTAGATAATATCACTAGGATTGCTTTCTTTCATCTCAGAAATATTGCTAAAATAAGAAATATAATGTCACTACACGATGCAGAAAAATTAGTTCATGCTTTTGTTACCTCTAGGTTGGATTATTATAATGCCTTACTGTCTGGATGTTCCAGTAGGAGCATAAACAAGCTCAGTTAGTCCAGAATGCAGCAGCGAGAGTCCTTACTAGAACCAGAAGATATAACCACATCACCCCTATCTTATCCACACTGCACTGGTTCCCAATCAAATTTCGTATTGATTATAAAATACTACTATTGACCTATAAAGCACTAAAAGGTCTCACGCCACAGTACCTGAGCGAACTTTTGGTCTTTTATGATCCGTCACGCCTACTCAGATCAAAAGGTGCAGGCTATTTGTTGGTACCTCGAATAATGCGTGCTACAGCTGGGGGTAGAGCTTTCTCTTACAAAGCCCCACAGTTATGGAACAGCCTTCCACTTAGTGTTCGGGGCTCAGACACAGACTCAGTGTTTAAGTCGAGGCTGAAAACATATTTGTTTAGTCAAGCCTTTTGTGAATAGTTTTCTGAGGTACAGGAGCAGGTCTGGAGGGTTTCACAGGCATAGAGTGTTGTGGTGAACTGGGATGTTTGGATGCTGTCGCCCCCCCACTCTCACACGTTCACTCAGGTGTGTTGATGGTGGAGTGGCTGCTGCTTTATGTCCCAGGACTCCCTCATGTCTGTGTTAGCTTCTGGCTCTCAGTTTTAGTTATGCTGTCATAGCTAGTCTTGCCGGAGTCCCTGCTTGCTCTCTGCACGCAAAGTACATTGTCCTTATCCATTAGAGGACAAAAGCTCACCTAACAATCTTTTCCTTTCTCTCTCTCTCTCTCACTCTCTCTCTCCCTCACTCTCTGTCGAGCTACACATGCTACTCCTGAGATATCAGTGATCCTGACCCCTTCTGCTCCTCCTCGCTGCCTGACCCATCTTGATGCCCTACTTCTGGTTGGAGTTCTCATCAGTTGAGTTCACTCGCTGCTGCTGGGGCCCCATATGGACGGCCTGAAGAACTGTTTGGATTGCTGGAGATGGCGCCACCTGGGGGCCGTGGAGATGGCTTGGGAATCACATATGGGGAGCTGTACTGTACTGTACTGTAAGGGCTTGGGACTGCGATTGCTGTAGTGGCTTTGGGGCTGCAGTTGCCACGAGCAGCTTCGTACTCAGGACTCCATCAGTGGACAGTGGATAGATTTTAACCAGCCGGACTTCTTACAAAAACTGTGATGAATTTATTGGTTGCACAATTGCACTATTTGTCCATATAGTACACAGTAATAGAAGGGATTTATTTATAATCGCACTATCCGTTGCACCCAGATGAGGATAGTTCCCTTTTGAGCCTGGTTCCTCTCAAAGTTTTTTCCTCATATTGTCTCAGGGAGTTTTTCCTTGCCACCGTCTCCTCTGGCTTCCTCATTAGGGATAAATTCACAGTGATAAATTCAAATATTTACAATATATTTTTGTGGATCCATTTATATCTGTAAAGCTGCTTTGTGACAATGTCCATTGTTAAAAGCGCTATACAAATAAAATTGAATTGAATTGAATTGTGTGTGTGTATGTGTGTGTGTGTGTGTGTGTGGGTGTGTATGTGTGTGTGTGTGTGAGTGTGTGGGTGTGTATGTGTGTG